>NW_024419935.1:5259-7949 GCF_014898765.1 Herpailurus yagouaroundi | reverse complement strand
TGTGTGCTTAGAGGGAATTAGCACTGGGGGGGGGGGGTAGGTGGTGCATTCAAATAGAAGTCTTCAAATGAGGAGGGAAATGATACCGTATCTGGGATTTGCTTTAGGATATTCCGCAAGAAGATGGGGCGTGCCCGGGTGGCTCAGTCGGTCAAGTGTCCGGCTTCGGCTCGGGTCATATCTCACGGCTTGTGGGTTCCAGCCCCGCGTTGGGCTCCGTGCTGACGGCTCGGAGCCTGGAGCCTGCTTCGGATTCTGTCTCCCTCTCTCTCTGCCCCTTCTGCAAACTCTCTCTCTCAAAAATAAGCACACACACACCAACGAATTGCCAGTTTTGCTCTTTGGGCCCCTCCCTCGAGCACAGAGCTCCAGACTGGGGTGCCCAGGGGAGCCAGAACGTGTAAAGGGGGACATTTCCAGCCATCAAGTGGCACAGTGGCCGAACCATCATCTTCCTGGGCTGTGACAGTGACAAGCCGTTGGAGGGTCCCCATGCCGGTCCTGGATGCTGGTGGTCATGGGCAAGGATGGGCCCTGTGGAGCCCAGAACGTCGCAGGAAGGGGGCAGGCAGTGAACGTGGAGCCCTCGGTGGGCACAATGAGGGAGGGTCTCCCGGTGTCCTCGTGAGCCACCGTGTCACTTGGCACCAAATGTCACCGCTCCCCGATGGCAAGTGAGAGTGCAGAGCGGTGGGGACCTCGGGGACCACGGGGCCAAGCCACCTGGGTTTACACCCTGGCTCTGCTCCTTAGCTGGTGTCCCCGCAGGAAGTCACAGAACCCCTCCTGCCTTGGTTTCCTCACCTGTAAACACAGGGCAGGAAGGGTTCCTGCTCGGGGGCTGACGGAAGGATTCGGTTTGTTAGCCAAGCCCCAGAGGGACACCAGGTGTTACTGTCGCCGGATCCTTGAGGCAGACAGTTTAAAGGGGGATTAAGAGACGTAGAGAACAGAGTGAACGAAAGGCCCCGTGGGCAGTGGGAGACAGGACCCCTGGAGCCGCAGCCCTGCGTCCCTGGCGGACGTCACGCTGTCCTATTGGAGTTCACTTTGACAAACACAAATTCAAGACAACATCGTGATGAGTTTCGAGAAAGCAGCTGCAGGGCATGAAGCCCCCTGCCCCCCACAGGTCCTCTGTGTGCAGGCCCGAGCCACCATACCGGCTGCACACCCGCGCGGGGCCTGGGGTCCCCTCCCCGCCCCAGAGGCTGCCGCGCCCTCAGGTCCTCAGGGGGATGAGGCAGTCGGGGGTCAGAGGGAGGACTGGGGGAGGCAATCAGGGAAGGAATTTCCTGGGAGGAGGTGGCTGCTGCGGGTGCATTCTGGCCCCTTTGGGGCTAATGGGGGCTGGGGGTGAGGGGCTCCGGGAGAACCGTTGGAAGAATGTGACCCCAGAGGAGGCCTCGGTGTGACTCATGCAGCAGCGACCCACCCGGCAAGGAGGAGGCTGCCCGAGGCTCTGGCGGTGAGCCGAGGGCGAGCTGCTCGTGGCCGGATGTAGATCTCTGGGGGGCTTCCCTCTCTGCTTCCCCTGGGGGCTCCTGGGGCCTCCAGGCGTTCCTTGCTTTGTGGCTTCGTCACTGCACCCTGGGCCTCTGTGGTCACATGGTCTCTTCCCTCCTCTGGGTCTCTGTCCTGTGTCTCTCTCAGAAAGACACCTGTCCAGGTTGCAGGTCCTCCCCATGATCCAGGCCAGTCTCCTCGTGAGATTCCTGACCGGATTCCAGCAGCAAAGATCCTTTTCTAAATTTTTTTTTTTTTCAACGTTTATTTATTTTTGGGACAGAGAGAGACAGAGCATGAACGGGGGAGGGGCAGAGAGAGAGGGAGACACAGAATCGGAAACAGGCTCCAGGCTCCGAGCCATCAGCCCAGAGCCCGACGCGGGGCTCGAACTCACGGACCGCGATATCGTGACCTGGCTGAAGTCGGACGCTTAACCGACTGCGCCACCCAGGCGCCCCCAAAGATCCTTTTCTAAATAAGGCCTGTTCACAGGAGCTGGGGCGTGGGATGCGGACGGGTCTTTTGGGGTGCCATCCAGCCCGTGCACCCCTCTGCACCAGTCGTCATCCCGAGGGAATAGGGGGTGCTTTCACCTCTGATGTGCGGACTGTGCTGATTAGCTACTGCTAACGCCAGATCCCGCGGCCCCAGCCGGCAGATTCCCCCCATCCGGGCTGGGCCAGCTGGGGCCCTGGGCTGCCGTCCTCACCCTGAACCTGACATGGCGATGCTCCCGCAGTGAACCACGGAACGCCTTGTGTGGTGGCCGCTGCCCTGTGAGAGCACGGTCAGAGCGGCACAGAGCCTCATACAAGCCATGGAGGGCGTCCCTCGGATGAACCGGAAGGACACAGATTGCGGGTCACCTGCCCGGAGACCCCCCTCCTGGCCCTGAGGCTGGCCGTGGGGGAATGTTCTCGGCCCCCCACCCGTGCTGGGCCTGGGAAGCCGGCTCCACACCTCTCCGCTTTCCAACGCAAACAGCCACCTCGGGAAGGCCTGTGGGGTGGAAGGAATTTTAGTTCCTCCGTTGTTTGTGTTCGTAAAGTAGCAGAGTCTAAAAGGAGAACAAGCATTGCCTGAAATCAGCTTCCCCCCCCCGCCGGTACGGCTAGTGTGGGTTTTGGGGGCTAGTGTCCGGGGGGCGGGGGGGGGGGGGGGGGGGGGGGGGGGGGGGGGGG
>NW_024419935.1:0-5159 GCF_014898765.1 Herpailurus yagouaroundi | reverse complement strand
GCTTACTGTGTCTTCGAGATAGAAGCAGACTGAGGAGGGACGGCCGTCCGCTCTCAGCTTGGGCCCCTCCCACGCACGGACAGCTTGGGCCAGCCCGTGCCCAGGCGTGCCACGAGTGGCTGTCCCCGTGGGCGGAAGGGAAGAGGGACGGTAGCAAGGTCAGAGGAGCGGCCAGGGTCACCCAGGGAATGAGCGAGTGGCCGAGGGCAGAGCGGAAGCCCGGCCGGCCGTGGGTTCCTAACCACCGCGCACCCCTGCCTCCCGCTGAGTCCTCCCACCTCCCCCTCCTGCCGCTGCTGAGTCCCGTCCTCGGATGAGGGTGCTGGCCGCCCATGAGCCGCTGTCCGTGCTGCTCCCCTGGCCAGGGGGACCAGCTCGGTCTCCTGATGCTCCCGGAAGTCCCATCGCTGGGACCAGGCTCCCTGTCCTCCCAGAAGCGGGAAGAGGGGTGCGAGGTGCACAGTCTGGAAGCCCGGGGAGGCGGGCCTGCCCTGAGCTGCTGCCCCTATCGGCTCCTGCCCAGGGGAGGCTGGCTTTGCGGGGGCCTGGAGGACTAGAGCGGGGGTCCCTGTGCCCAGGAAAGTGCAGCACTGAGCCCTCGGGGACGTGGTAGGGCTGCGGCCCGGGGCCTGCGTGTGTGTGTGTGTGTGTGTGTGTGTGTGTGCGCGCGCACGTTGGCTGACCAAGGCTGTCGGGCTCCGGTCCGTGGGTATTTCTGGTTCTCTGCGGTTCCTTCTGCACTGGGGCCTGCAGCCCAGACACCAAAGCCTGGAAGCCAGAGCCCTGGGACCCTGTGTCTTTCTGCCCCTGGTCTAGCTTTGGCTAAGTGACCCCGGCTCACCCTTCCGGTGGGTCCGAGCCTCACTCCCCTGGTTCTGTCACTTCCCTGTGAGAATCGGGCCAGGTGGTGCCGTGAGAGGCACCTGTCTCGTGCCTTCAAACGGTGGACAGTCCTTGGGGTGGGGGGGGAGGAGGCACAATCATGGCCCCCCAAGATGTCCACGTCTGTTATGGGCTGAATCGTGTCCCCCTCCCCAAAGAAGAAACGCTGGGAGGCCTAACGCCCAGGACCTCCGAATGTGACCTTCTTTGGAAATAGGGTCTTTGCAGATGTGACCAAGTGCAGATGAGGTCATGAGGGTGGGCCCTGATCCACTGTGACCCACGTCTTTATACCAAGAAGAAATTTGGACCCACACCCACGCCGGAGGGCTGAAGCGGTGTGCCTACAAGCTGGGAGCACCGAAACTTGCAGGCAGACCCCAGAAGCCGGAGAGACGCTGGACGGGTCCGTTCCTAGCGCTGAGGAGGGCACACGGTCCTGCCGTCACCTTCACCTCAGACTTCCGGCCTCCAGAACTGTGAGACAATACATTTCAAGCCTTAAAAAAAAAATTTTTTTTTTTTCTTAATGTTTGTTTATTTTTGAGAGAGAGAGACAGGGCGCAAGCAGGGCAGAGAGAGAGGGAGACACAGAATCCCAAGTGGGCTCCAGGCTCCGAGCTGTCCGCGCAGAGCCCGACCTGGGGCTCGAACTCACGAACCTTGGGATCATGACCTGGCCCGAGTCAGACGCTTAACCGACTGAGCCCCCCAGGCGCCCCGGCCTGCGGGTTTTAACTGGGGAAGAGGTGTGCTTGGTCTAGTTTACGCAGGTCCTCCTGAGGCGTCTGTGTGCGGGCGGCTGTCCTCGCCTTTGTGTCCTCACGGGGTCGCCGGTCTGTGTGTGTCTGTGTCCTGATCTCTTGTCATAAGGACCCCCGCCCTGATCAGGATGCCATGTCTTTCAAGGCCCTATCTCAAAACGTGGTCCCTTTCTCAAGTACTGGGGTTAGGACTCCAACCTGGGCATTGCACCCCACAACAGAGCCTTGGAAAAATGGGTGGGGAAGGTCAGGATTTCAGAGGCTTCTGGGCGTTTCCAGGAAGGCCCCCGCAAGAGCCAAGCCAGCATCCTGGAAGCTGAACCATCTGAAAATAGGAATAATAAAGCCGTGTGGAGAGAGGTCCTTTCTCTTTGGGGTCAGCAATTGAGCGGGGCTGAGAGTCCAGTGGTCTGAGCCCGTGGTGGGCGGTGAACCCAGTAGAGGCGGGAGTCCTACCAAGCCTGGGGGAGTCCCTCTGTGAGCTCTTCCTGCCGGAGGAGCTGGGCACTGTCCCAGCTGTAGGAGCCATCTGTCCCCTCAGCTGTGACCTGGGGACGGGACAGGCCAGATGAGCCCTATCGGCGAAACAGAAATCAAGTCCCAAAGGAACTCACCAACTCATAAATACAGCAGTGACTTTTATAGCAGCTACCCCCACACAACCCGGAATGCGGGGGGGGGGGGGGTGGCCCCGGGTGACTGCAGGGCTACACCGAATTCCCACCGGCCGTTGTCCTACTCTGGGCGAACGGCCACCCCCTCCTGCTCGCACGCGTGAAGGGCGCCGTTGCACTCGCTGGGACATCCTGATTTTTCGGGGGCAGCGCGTCGACCGATGGTCCGCACAGTTTGTCACATTCTTCGACATCCGACTGGAACGTTAGCTTCAGCTCAGCCCCACCCCGGAAGAGCAAATGGGGGGCTGAGCCGGATGCAGGCCTGGGGAAGCCGAGAGCTGGGGAGCGGTGGGGCCTCACGGCCTGCGGTGTCCGCGGGAGGGCCGAGAGCTGGCTTTGGTTTGCGCCCAAGGAGGTGATGGACCGTGTATACTCCACAAGGCAAGCCCGCTTTTAAGGGGGTTGGCGCCCCGCCAGATCCCAGGCGTGGCCGGCCCGGTCCGAGCGCTCTCACCAAGACCAGACCTGAGTGTTTGTCAGCGGGGAACCCCGGCCGCACATCTGGTCCCTCTGAGTGTAACACTCTCCCAGCTGGGACGGTCTGCATACCCGATTCTCTTGGCCGTGTAGTTACTTTGGGAAGAGGGGTATCTCTCCAGTTCAGTAGAACTAGAATCTAATTTATCCAAGAAGGGTCAGTCCCGGGAGTTCTGTGGTGACAGGTCTCTCCTTCTGGGGTTGCCGGACAAGGCAGAAGGGAGGTCTGAGAAGGGAGACCCATTATGCCAGCAACGAGTGGGCAGGGAGTGAAGCGCCCAGCCGGTGTGTCGAGGTCCCGATGACACCCGCGCCTGAAGCCACGATACGTTTTCGAGTTTTTAGTTATACCGAACCACTACATTGCTTTTCCCTTTTGTCCATTTTGACTTTCAGTTCTGTTCCCGCAGCCTCAGGCGTCTTTACTTAGGCAGTTACTCGAATGACAAGAATAAGAGATAGTCCTAATCAGCCCTGTCTGACTTCAGGAAAAAAAGGAGAGAAAACAGACAGAAAGACACTGATGAGAAGCAGGTCAGGGAACCGCCGAATTATTGGCTCCCGGAGAGCAGGGTGGGAGTGGCCCAGGGGGCCTTCTCTCTGAGGTTACTGGGCGCATCCTGAAGTCCCGTGTCAGTGCCCTGGGGCGGCCACAGCGTAGGACCACAAATCCAGGGCTTTAAATGCCGGGAATTCATTTTCTTGTGGTTCTGGAAGCGAGACGTCTGAAACCAAGGTGCCGGAAGGGTGGTTCTCTCTGGAGGCCCTAGGCAAGAATCTGCTCGAAGCCTCTGTCCCGGCTGCTGGTGGCTCCCCCAGCCCTCCGCCAGCTGTCCTCAACGTCCTTGGCTGTGGTCGCATCACCCCAGGCTCTGCCTCTCCTTTCTGTGTCTCTGTGACTCTTCACACGACCTTCTTGTAAGGACGTCAGTCATTGGGTTTAGGGCCCATCCCGATCCGGTGTGACCTCTTCTTACCCTATTTTCAAATGAGATTGCGTTTTGAGGTTCTAGGTGAACGTGAATTTTTGGGGGGACACCATTGAACCCAGTGAGGGCCATGTCTACACCCCTTAGTTGTGTGAGGTGAGGAAATGAAGCGTTTTCAGGAAGGGGCCCCTCTGGTTTCTGTGGCTGAAGATGCCACGTTATCCGCCCCCTTCCCCCCACTCATCAGGAGCCGCCACTGAGGAAAACCACGAGGAGGTTGGATCTTGTTTTAGTTTAACTTTTTTTAAGTTTGTGTATTTATTTTGAGAAAGAGAGAGAGTGCGAGCTGGGGAGGGACAGATAGAGAGGCAGAAACAATCCCCAGCGGACTCTGCACTGGCGCTGGGGAGCCCCATGCGGGGCTTGAACCTTGGAACCGTGAGATCGTGACTTGAGCTGAAACCAAGAGTCGGAGGCTCAACCGACTGAGCCACCCGGGCGCCTCAATGAATGCGTTTTAAAAATGGGGTACATGGGGAATATTGTTCGGCCACGAAAAGAAGGAAATCCTACCGTTTGCGACATGTTTGAACCTGGAAGACATCGTGCGAAGCGAGTCAGGCACAGAAAGCCAAGTGCCGTGTGGCTGCACTTACACGTGGAATCCAGACGCGTTGAACTCCCAGGAGCGGAGCGGAGACTGGTGGCTCTGGGGGCTGCGGGGTGTTGGTCAAGGGGCCCAGGCGTCCAGCTACAAGACGAGTAAGTCCTGGGGGTGTGATGCCCGTGTGGTGACGGAGTTAACGGTACCGTATCGTGAACTTGAAAGTTGCTAAGAAAGTAGGTCTGAAGTGTTCTTTTCCCTTTGTTTATGGAAGAAGTTTTTTAATGTTTATTTATCTGTGCAAGAGAGATAGAGTGAGAGAGAGCGAACGTGAGCAGGGGAGGGGCAGAGAGAGGAGACACAGCATCCGAAGCAGGGTGTGGCACAGGTCCATGCGCACGGCCACATCCCACTGGGTCTCGAGGGGCTCTGTGCCCTCCTCGGTTAAGCGCTCCCCCAGACCCATTCCTACACAGATCAGCCGGAAGTTGACTCATACAGAGTACGGAGTCCTGGCCTGGCTCAGGTCGGGGGGGGCTGGTCCAAGGCAGGGATGACCACGCCGGGGAGGCGGGAGGATTATGATTTCCTGCAACAGAGGCCTGGGGAGGTTGGAGGCCTCCCCAGACGGGGGAGGAGGGAAACCTTTCAGCGGGAGAAGCCCGTGGGTGGTTTCACAGAGTTTGGCTTTTCGGGGTCAGCACCTGCCCTTTGGCTGAATAACAGACCCGTGAAGTGTGAATCCGACGGAAGTTCTTTTTTTTTTTAATTTTTTTTTTCCAACGTTTTTATTTATTTTTGGGACAGAGAGAGACAGAGCATGAAC
>NW_024419934.1:0-10238 GCF_014898765.1 Herpailurus yagouaroundi | reverse complement strand
CACCGCCTCGCCGCCCTTCCTACCCTCTTCCGTGGGCCTCTCGTCTGCGCTTGGCTCTGGGGACTCCGTTATGCTAATCCTCTGGCCGTTTTCTGGGTTATTTTGGCAGGTGTACGTGGAATCTAAGTGATCAGCAGGATGCGCGGTGAGCCCAGCGTCCTCCTACGCCGCCATCTTCCAGACTATTTTCCCGTGTATCATTTTCTTTAACTCCCATTCATATTAAGTATGTGAGATGCTTCCAAAGTTTTGGTATTTTATTTATTTTTAAAAAATTTTTTTTTCAACGTTTATTTATTTTTGGGACAGAGAGAGACAGAGCATGAACGGGCGAGGGGCAGAGAGAGAGGGAGACACAGAATCGGAAACAGGCTCCAGGCTCTGAGGCATCAGCCCAGAGCCTGACGCGGGGCTCGAACTCCCGGACCGCGAGATCGTGACCTGGCTGAAGTCGGACGCTTAACTGACTGCGCCACCCAGGCGCCCCAAAGTTTTGGTATTTTAAATAATATTATTTTATATTTATTACTAACTATAATATATTAAATATTCTTTTAGACAATATTATGATGAACATCTTACAAGAATTCATTTAAGTTATAGCAACTGTTTTTGTTAATTAAAAATATTGTTTTCTTGAACCTGAAATTGGTATATTCACAAATAAATCAGGCACAACAGTGCTCATATAGCCTCTTAAATTCTCAGACTTTGTACATGATGTTTCCCTTACAACCAAAATTGAAGTGGAGCATTAAGGAAATTATCTAAATTTATGGGGGGGTGGAATAATTAAAGGTATTTCTTTACTGGAATTATCCACACTTGCAATCTATATTAATTCCATTACAGACTGTAATAGATTACTGTGAACATTTTATACCTTTAAAATGATAGATTTAAATTGAAGTTGAATAAATATCAGAGAAGAGCTAAGGATGAAGATGAAAATTGGAGAAAACAAGGTTGGAAAATTGGTCAGAATTTCAAAAGCCTGATCCACAGCCAGAGTGAAACAATGAAAACTTAATCTGTGATATAGTTCATAAAACTGTGGATTGGAAAAAGGGAAGGAAACGGAAAGGAATGAAGAGGAGACTTCCCCTCTAAATGACATAATATCTGACCCAGTATCTTAGGGAAATTTTAATGTAATCAATGCAACACAGCCACATTCACCAGAGGCACTACATAACAAGTCCTTGACGGTTATCATCAGACCGCACAAACGTCCAAAGCAACCTCTTCCTCCAGTCTCTCTTTCTGCCTACCATGTTCTGTTTCTGGAAGTTACATTATAAACTCATGTATGAAAATTCACATGCTACAAAAAATAATATATAATCTTCTCACTTTTTACTCTTAGCATGGCATAATGATTTTAAAAGATCAACTAACTGCCACTGAAGAAAGCAAGAGCTCCTACTCTAAGAGCTGAATTACAAAACAGACCTATTATTACAGGATATGTTGACCGAAGAAAAACAGCTACAGAGAAAGAGAGCCTAGAAACATAAAATCCGGGTAGTCAAAGGTTACCACTGACCTGTATGGGTCACAAATGGCAGGTCCCAGGCCAGAGGGTCCTAAAACAAGGACCCAGGCTCAATAAACCATAAAGAAGGGGGCCGAGGGGGGAGGTTAGGAGAAGGGTGTATGCACACATAAGTGCATGTGTGTGTAAGAGAGATGGAGACACAGAGGGGGAAAATCCATGCCTATGCCTGCAACAAAGGCAATAAAATGAGGAACTGGATATAAAAGAAAAGTTTCTGTTTTGCAGAAGGGTAGCTCTAATTCTTACTTTCAGAAATAATTTATTTTGTTCACCTGCCATAAATTTTCTGGAGAAAAGCCTTTAGTCATAATTTACACAGAGTACTATTCCAATGGTTGGAGATCTTTGTGAAAAAATTTAAAACACACACACACACACACCAGGTTAATCAATAAAAGGAATGAAGAATTTTTTTGCATATTTTTAAAAAGATGGTTCCTTTTTGTTAGGTTCTCTATACTGGAAACTGCAGCATAAATTTGCCCTTGGCATTAGAATAAATTACAGCCCATCTCTTCCTAGGAAAACTGTATTCCTGTCTACCGTGCTTAGTGGGAGTAAGCTAGGAACAGCTTATCAGATTACACAGTATTACTAAGTACATACAGCTCTCATCTGATTGCTTTTCAATCAGAACCTCACATCTTTTGCCAGATATAAATCATCTCATATAAAAGAGCTTTAGAATACAAAGTCAATGACATATTTTTTTTTCGGGAGGTCTTAATGCAACCCTTATTTGATTATATAAAACCCAAACTTGACCACTATATTCTATATAGACGAAGTATGCTGTGTTTACAAAGTACATTTCTGTAACACGAATTATACAAGTACAAACTATATGACCTTGCTACTGAACTGCAAATTATTCAAATGTAATTCTACCCTAAATTAGAAAAATAAGGCATAGTATACTTTCCACCTCTTCCAAATTACAGTGTAATTACAAACATAGCTTTTAGCTCAATTCCCAAGAGCAACAGAGAAAACAGAATACTGGTATGTGCGTGAATATGTGACGGGGCAATTGTGATGGAGAGAGAAAGTAAGAGGGACTATATGCAATAGACAACAGGTAATAAAACCCTGTCTCCCTGATCTCCAAGCTGGTGGTTGGAAAATACCTCAAGTGTTCTGGGATTGACCTAATAGCCAAGTATCCTGGGTTCAAAATCAAGTCCTAGGACTAATTCACTCTGAGATCTGGTAAATTACTTCAGGCCATTGAGTCTCAATATTCTCAGCTAAAAATAATAATAATAATAATAATAATAATAATAATAATATGGTTGTATTTTGCCCTATCTGGGAATTTTATTATTATTTTCAGATAAACTAAGTATACCATATACATGGCACAATCGTGATCTTTACTTGTTTGCCTTATTTTTAAACACTGGATAAAATGTAAATAAAAATGGAAAAGACAAATAAATAAAACTAGATACCTCAAGTCATTTTTGAAAAGCCTCAAATTCATTATTCAAAAATTATACCCATTGAGTACCTACAACGTACCAAGTATAGCCCAGGGCACTAAGTTGTAAATGAAAGGATAAATGGGTGGTAGGATACACAGGAAATGAGAAAGAAGGGAAGAAGAAGTTAGCTAGTTGCCTAGTTGGATACTCAAGCTTATAACAAAATTGGGAGAGGGTGAGAATACACTCATTAGGACAGAGTTTCCCAAAGCCTAGCACTGATAAAATATGATGTAATAATATCATTTTAGGTGACACACTAAAGAATAATTTTATATTAACAATTATAGTTTATATATATAATAACCAATAAAATAAATAGCACACATAACTGGCCATACCTATTTTTTCAGGGATATTATTGGTTAATACAAGGCAATATAAAATAAGTGAGTTGAATTAAGGTCAATTTAAAGAAATATTACATAATAATACGACATGTGTAGAAAGCAAAGATCATGAAGATGGCATTTAAAATGACTAAACATGGGAAAATATAAGAAAAGAAGATAAACCTCTGATATTTTGCTGCCATTCTCTTGAATTCATAGCCCCTCTCATGATTCCATAATCTTTAAATTCTCACACTAGAGAAGAGCAGCTTATCTCTAGGCAACAGATTAAGAATTATATATATACACAAACAACATAGGCCAGCATTCCCTCAACAGATGGGCTCTAAAAAGTTATCAGAATGGACAGGAGATAACCTAAGAGCTTCACGGCATGGGGGAGGGGGTGGGGAATGGTACTAGAATAAGGTATATAGTGAAAACTACCACATTCGTAAACATCTACTCTGTGTCTTGCTTTGTACTTAACATTATTGCTAATCTTCATAACAACCTTGAAGGTAGAGTTTCTCTTTTTTTTTTTCCTATTTTACCTGTAAGAAAACTGAGATGGATATATTTTAAGAAGTTTTCTTAGATAACACTGAAGACACAGGCATAAATGAATTGAGCTCTTATCACGTTGTTACTAAAATGAGTTTTAGTTTCTATTTATGGTATAGTTTTCTACTTTAGATCAAATGTTTATAAAGAACAACATTTCTCTCTAAAAGTTCTCTCTATGAAATAAAGCAAACCTAGCAGTGGATATAGAGATATGAGGGCTATTGGCAATTACAAATGTGATTGGGAGACTGCATGCTCTACCAAACAGAACATTCTCCCCCAAGATATTTAAGAGGAAAACAGGAGGCTGAAGCAATGAGGCACTAAGTATAGACAATGGGCGGAGGGAGTCAAAGTTCTGGCTTTCTCCATCAGGCCCTCTACCATGAGCAACATTCATTCACAAAGGCACCTCAAGCTCAGAAAAGAGTTCTGAGAACTCTGCTTTGGAATTCAGGCTGCCTGTCCATTTTATCTATTTTTCTAAATTACTTAGAACATATGTACTTAATGTAGCCAAAATAATTCTTGCAGAATAACACAAATAGAATTACTGACAACCTGATCTATAATACCAGATGATCTTAACATTAGT
This sequence comes from Herpailurus yagouaroundi, assembly GCF_014898765.1. Classification (NCBI taxonomy): domain Eukaryota; kingdom Metazoa; phylum Chordata; class Mammalia; order Carnivora; family Felidae; genus Herpailurus; species Herpailurus yagouaroundi. The sequence goes on along the minus strand of NW_024419934.1, from coordinate 5,702 downwards.
AATAGGAGGTAGGACAGAAAACAAAAAAGAAAAAGTGCTTACATTTTTCTTTAAATTGATTTTACACCTTGTGAGAACACCATAAGCTTATGCACTGATCTTGCGTATGTTCAAAAAATTTAGGGTAACCTCCATAAGATAAATGGAGCATGTATCTTTCAAACCCAGAGGAAATTTTCCTAAAAGGTGTAATTAAAACACAATCCACGAGTTCAGAAGATGGCGGTGTAGGAGGATGCTGGGCTCACCGCGCGTCCTGCTGATCACTTAGATTCCACCTACACCTGCCTAAATAACCCAGAAAACCACCAGAGGATTAGCAGAACGGAGTCGCCGGAGCCAAGCGCAGACGAGAGGCCCACGGAAGAGGGTAGGAAGGGCAGCGAGGCGGTGCTTGCTCCACGGACTGGCGGGAGGGAGCCGGGGTGGAGGGGCGGCTCACCGGCCAAGCAGAGCCCCCGAGTCTGGCTTGCAAAAGTGGAGGGGCCTGACGGACTGTGTTCCGACAGCAAGCGCGACTTAGCGGCTGGGAGGTCATAAGTTAACAGCTCTGCTCAGAAAGCGGGAAGGCTGGAGGACAAAGGGAAGGAGAGCTGCTGAGCCCCCTGACGACAGAGCTCAGTTTGGTGGGGAACAAAGGCGCTCACCAGCGCCATCTCCCCCGCCCATCCCCCAGCCAAAATCCCAAAGAGAACCAGTTCCTGCCAGGGAACTTGCTCGCTCCGCGCAAACACCCAACTCTGCGCTTCTGCGGAGCCAAACCTCCGGCAGCGGATCTGACTCCCTCCTGCAGCCACAGGGCCCCTCCTGAAGTGGATCACCTAAGGAGAAGCAAGCTAAGCTTGCCCCTCCTGCCCCTGTGCACCTAGCCTACCCACCCCAGCTAAAACGCCAGATCCCCAGCATCACAAGCCTGGCAGTGTGCAAGTAGCCCAGACAGGCCACCCCACCCCACAGTGAATCCTGCCCCTAGGAGAGGGGAAGAGAAGGCACACACCAGTCTGACTGTGGCCCCAGCGGTGGGCTGGGGGCAGACATCAGGTCTCACTGTGGCTCCGCCCACCAACTCCAGTTATACACCACAGCACAGGGGAAGTGCCCTGCAGGTCCTCACCACGCCAGGGACTATCCAAAATGACCAAGCGGAAGAATTCCCCTCAGAAGAATCTCCAGGAAATAACAACAGCTAATGAGCTGATCAAGAAGGATTTAAATAATATAACAGAAAGTGAATTTAGAATAATAGTCATAAAATTAATCGCTGGGCTTGAAAACAGTATAGCTGACAGCAGAGAATCTCTTGCTACAGAGATCAAGGGACTAAGGAACAGTCACGAGGAGCTGAAAAACGCTTTAAATGAAATGCATAACAAAATGGAAACCACCACAGCTCGGATTGAAGAGGCAGAGGAGAGAATAGGTGAACTAGAAGATAAAGTTATGGAAAAAGAGGAAGCTGAGAAAAAGAGAGATAAAAAAATCCAGGAGTATGAGGGGAAAATTAGAGAACTAAGTGATACACTAAAAAGAAATAATCTACGCATAATTGGTATCCCAGAGGAGGAAGAGAGAGGGAAAGGGGTACTTGAAGAAATAATAGCTGAGAACTTCCCTGAAGTGGGGAAGGAAAAAGGCATTGAAATCCAAGAGGCACAGAGAACTCCCTTCAGACGTAACTTGAATCGATCTTCTGCACGACATATCATAGTGAAACTGGCAAAATACAAGGATAAAGAGAAAATTCTGAAAGCAGCAAGGGGTAAACGTGCCCTCACATATAAAGGGAGACCTATAAGACTCGTGACTGATCTCTCTTTTGAAACTTGACAGGCCAGAAAGAATTGGCACGAGATTTTCAGTGTGCTAGACAGAAAAAATATGCAGCCGAGAATCCTTTATCCAGCAAGTCTATCATTTAGAATAGAAGGAGAGATAAAGGTCTTCCTAAACAAACAAAAACTGAAGGAATTTGTCACCACTAAACCAGCCCTACAAGAGATCCTAAGGGGGACCCTGTGAGACAAAGTACCAGAGACATCACTACAAGCATAAAACATACAGACATCACAATGACTCTAAACCCATATCTTTCTATAATAACACTGAATGTAAATGGATTAAATGCGCCAACCAAAAGACATAGGGTATCAGAATGGATAAAAAAACAAGACCCATCTATTTGCTGTCTACAAGAGACTCATTTTAGACCTGAGGACACCTTTAGATTGAGAGTGAGGGGATGGAGAACTATTTATCATGCTACTGGAAGCCAAAAGAAAGCTGGAGTAGCCATACTTCTATCAGACAAACTAGACTTTCAATTAAAGGCTGTAACAAGAGATGAAGAAGGACATTATATAATAGTGACAGGGTCTATCCATCAGGAAGAGCTAACAATTATAAATGTCTATGCGCCGAATACCGGAGCGCCCAAATATATAAAACAATTACTCATAAACATAAGCAACCTTATTGATAAGAATGTGGTAATTGCAGGGGACTTTAACACCCCACTTACAGAAATGGATAGATCATCTAGACACACGGTCAATAAAGAAACAAGGGCCCTGAATGAGACATTGGATCAGATGGACTTGACAGATATATTTAGAACTCTGCATCCCAAAGCAACAGAATATACTTTCTTCTCGAGTGCACATGGAACATTCTCCAAGATAGATCATATACTGGGTCACAAAACAGCCCTTCATAAGTTTACAAGAATTGAAATCATACCATGCATACTTTCAGACCACAATGCTATGAAGCTTGAAATCAACCACAGAAAAAAGTCTGGAAAACCTCCCAAAGCATGGAGGTTAAAGAACACCCTACTAACGAATGAGTGGGTCAACCAGGCAATTCGAGAAGAAATTAAAAAATATATGGAAACAAACGAAAATGAAAATACAACAATCCAAACGCTTTGGGACGCAGCGAAGGCAGTCCTGAGAGGAAAATACATTGCAATCCAGGCCTATCTCAAGAAACAAGAAAAATCCCAAATACAAAATCTAACAGCACACCTAAAGGAAATAGAAGCAGAACAGCAAAGGCAGCCTCAACCCAGCAGAAGAAGAGAAATAATAAAGATCAGAGCAGAAATAAACAATATAGAATCTAAAAAAACTGTAGAGCAGATCAACGAAACCAAGAGTTGGTTTTTTGAAAAAATAAACAAAATTGACAAACCTCTAGCCAGGCTTCTCAAAAAGAAAAGGGAGATGACCCAAATAGATAAAATCATGAATGAAAATGGAATGATTACAACCAATCCCTCAGAGATACAAACAATTATCAGGGAATACTATGAAAAACTATATGCCAACAAATTGGACAACCTGGAAGAAATGGACAAATTCCTGAACACCCACACTCTTCCAAAACTCAATCAGGAGGAAATAGAAAGCTTGAACAGACCCATCACCAGCGAAGAAATTGAATCGGTTATCAAAAATCTCCCAACAAATAAGAGTCCAGGACCAGATGGCTTCCCAGGGGAGTTCTACCAGACGTTTAAAGCAGAGATAATACCTATCCTTCTCAAGCTATTCTAAGAAATAGAAAGGGAAGGAAAACTTCCAGACTCATTCTATGAAGCCAGTATTACTTTGATTCCTAAACCAGACAGAGACCCAGCAAAAAAAGAGAACTACAGGCCAATATCCCTGATGAATACGGATGCCAAAATTCTCAATAAGATACTAGCAAATCGAATTCAACGGCATATAGAAAGAATGATTCACCATGATCAAGTGGGATTCATTCCTGGGATGCAGGGCTGGTTCAACATTCGCAAATCAATCAACGTGATACATCACATTAACAAAAAAAAAGAGAAAAACCATATGATCCTGTCAATCGATGCAGAAAAGGCCTTTGACAAAATCCAGCACCCTTTCTTAATAAAAACCCTTGAGAAAGTCGGGATAGAAGGAACATACTTACACATCATAAAAGCCATTTATGAAAAGCCCACAGCTAACATCATCCTCAACGGGGAAAAACTGAGAGCTTTTTCCCTGAGATCAGGAACACGACAGGGATGCCCACTCTCACCGCTGTTGTTTAACATAGTGCTGGAAGTTCTAGCATCAGCAATCAGACAACAAAAGGAAATCAAAGGCATCAAAATTGGCAAAGATGAAGTCAAACTTTCGCTTTTTGCAGATGACATGCTATTATACATGGAAAATCCGACAGACTCCACCAAAAGTCTGCTAGGACTGATACATGAATTCAGCAAAGTTGCAGGATACAAAATCAATGTACAGAAATCAGTTGCATTCTTATACACTAACAATGAAGCAACAGAAAGACAAATAAAGAAACTGATCCCATTCACAATTGCACCAAGAAGCATAAAATACCTAGGAATAAATCTAACCAAAGATGTAAAGGATCTGTATGCTGAAAACTATAGAAAGCTTATGAAGGTAATTGAAGAAGATTTAAAGAAATGGAAAGACATTCCCTGCTCATGGATTGGAAGAATAAATATTGTCAAAATGTCAATACTACCCAAAGCTATCTACACATTCAATGCAATCCCAATCAAAATTGCACCAGCATTCTTCTCGAAACTAGAACAAGCAATCCTAAAATTCATATGGAACCACAAAAGGCCCCGAATAGCCAAAGTAATTTTGAAGAAGAAGACCAAAGCAGGAGGCATCACAATCCCAGACTTTAGCCTCTACTACAAAGCTGTCATCATCAAGACAGCATGGTATTGGCACAAAAACAGACACATAGACCAATGGAATAGAATAGAAACCCCAGAACTAGACCCACAAACGTATGGCCAACTCATCTTTGACAAAGCAGGAAAGAACATCCAATGGAAAAAAGACAGTCTCTTTAACAAATGGTGCTGGGAGAACTGGACAGCAACATGCAGAAGGTTGAAACTAGACCACTTTCTCACACCATTCACAAAAATAAACTCAAAATGGATAAAGGACCTGAATGTGAGACAGGAAACCATCAAAACCCTAGAGGAGAAAGCAGGAAAAGACCTCTCTGACCTCAGCCGTAGCAATCTCTTACTCGACACATCCCCAAAGGCAAGGAAATTAAAAGCAAAAGTGAATTACTGGGACCTTATGAAGATAAAAAGCTTCTGCACAGCAAAGGAAACAACCAACAAAACGAAAAGGCAACCAACGGAATGGGAAAAGATATTTGCAAATGACATATCGGACAAAGGGCTAGTATCCAAAATCTATAAAGAGCTCACCAAACTCCACACCCGAAAAGCAAATAACCCAGTGAAGAAATGGGCAGAAAACATGAATAGACACTTCTCTAAAGAAGACATCCGGATGGCCAACAGGCACATGAAAAGATGTTCAGCGTCGCTCCTTATCAGGGAAATACAAATCAAAACCACTCAGGTATCACCTCACGCCAGTCAGAGTGGCCAAAATGAACAAATCAGGAGACTATAGATGCTGGAGAGGATGTGGAGAAACGGGAACCCTCTTGCACTGTTGGTGGGAATGCAAATTGGTGCAGCCGCTCTGGAAAGCAGTGTGGAGGTTCCTCAGAAAATTAAAAATAGACCTACCCTATGACCCAGCAATAGCACTGCTAGGAATTTATCCAAGGGACACAGGAGTACTGATGCATAGGGGCACTTGTACCCCAATGTTCATAGCAGCACTCTCAACAATAGCCAAATTATGGAAAGAGCCTAAATG
>NW_024419933.1:1360-7983 GCF_014898765.1 Herpailurus yagouaroundi | reverse complement strand
CAGGACGCAGGGGACAATCTCCCAGGCACTCGGGGCGCAGGCGGGTCGGGTCAGGGCCCAGGGGACAATCTCCCAGGCACTCGGGGTGCAGGTGGGTCAGGACTCCGGGGACAATCTCCCAGGCACTCGGGGTGCAGGTGGGTCAGGACTCCGGGGACAATCTCCCAGGCACTCGGGGTGCAGGTGGGTCAGGACTCCGGGGACAATCTCCCAGGCACTCGGGGTGCAGGCGGATCAGGTCAGGGCCCAGGGAACAATCTCCCAGAGCTGCAAGCCCCGAAGCCCAATGACAGGACCTCCCCAGGGGGCTGGGCAAGACCCAAACCCTAGTGACCAGGGACATCCTAGGCCAGCTGCTCCAGGCTGGGGTGGTGGTGGCCACGACCTGGGCCTTTAGCCCCACTCCCTCAGCCCCTCCTGTGGGCCCAGGATGTGGGGTCTGTGGCAGGGCCAGGAGCGGTCAGGGCGGGCTCACCGGGCAGGGCACGGCTCCTCGCTGCACTGCCTCTGGCGGTCATCAGGCCGGACCAGGGGGTCACAGTGTCTCTCGTCCACGGGCCCCACCTGTCGCTCGGTACAGTGCACAGTCTGCCTCTGCATACCTGGGGGGCCACAGGGGCTCAGCCTGGGCCCGGCACCCAGGGTGCCCCCTGCCCGGGCTGCCCCGCACCCAGAGACAAGGCCACACCCGCTCCTCTAGAACCCTCCCAGAACAAGGCCTCCGCCTCCACCCCTAGATGGGGACCAGAGCGTGGAGGGTCGTGGCGTTGAGGGCCCAGCCCCTTGGCGTCCTAGCTGGGAGGCTTGGGCGGCTCACCTGGCCTCTCTGAACCTCCGTGTATTTATCTGTAAGTGGGAGGAAGAATAACACCTGCCTCGAAGCCAGGGTGTGAGGACAACACGTGGTCGTGCAAACCCAGCCTCCCCTCCCAGCAGGATCAGCGCTCAGAAAAGGCGGAGCGAGGCCACTCACCAGACCCCCGAACATTCCTCTCCAGCCCGCCTTTGTCACTGTTCCTGTCCCCCAGCCACCACCTGCCTCTGGGCCTTTGCACGACTGCACTCTTCCCCTCGGACACGTACCCCACACTGTCTCCGGTGGCAGGACCGTCCAGCAGGCCCTGCCTTCCCCTGCTTCCCTCACAGGCCAGAAGACCAGGTCTCCTTGGCCTGAGCCTTCCGTCCTGTCCACTCCTCCTCCCCTAACAGAATTCTGGTTCTCTGCGAGGACCTGCTGAGAACACTCCCCATGGGAGTTCCTGTGTGCGAGGGAAGGACACAGGGAGAAAGGACACGAGTCTCTCCCCTGGGGGTCAGCCCCTCGCCCCTTCCTTCTTCCTGCCTGGACCCCAAGAAGGGGGAGGGCGGGGCTACCTTGACACACGTGAGGGGAACACTCGGATGGGGAGAGAGGTCCTGGGTCCCTAAGGCCACCCCGAGCCACCTGCACTGGTGCTCCACCTGGCACCCCACGACCTGCAGCGCCACACGCCCCTCAGCCGCCCACCTGTGAAGCGGCCGTCCGCTGACCCCCAGGGCCCGGTCTAACGGGTCTGCGGTCATGTTTGTAAACATAAAGACGCTCTATGGGACAGGATACTTTTTGAGAGCTTTTGAGAATTTCTGCCAGGTTTCCGTGTGTCGGTTTCTACTTTATCATCACACGAGGTTTTTAAGGAGTGTTTGAGGGGTACCTGGGTGGCTGAGTCGATGAAGTGTCCAATTTTTTATTCGGCTCAGGTCGTGATCTCGTGGTTCATGGGTTTGAGCCCCGAGTCAGGCTCTGCGTGGACAGCACAGACCCTGCTTGGGATTCTCCCTCTCCCCCCACCCCCTCTCTGCCCCTCCCTGACTCGTGCTCTCAAAATAAAAAACTAAAAACTAAAAAGGAACGAGAAGACGTCTGTCCCAGACTCATAATGCTGAGATCCCTGGACACTGAGGGGCACTGGGGGTGACGAGCCCCGGGGAACAGGGGTCAGCGACACTGTTACACGTCTCATAGAGTTGGAAGAAATGAGTGCGTGTGGGGAACGGGCCACTGGGCCCAGAGGCTCAGAGCGGGGGTGGGGACACGCCGGTGGTCCTGGCTCCCTCCTCCCCACCCCTCCTCCTCCTCCCGATCCCCCCTGCGAAGCCCCTCCTGGGGCAGCAGCCAGGGAGCACCAGGCTCTGGGCCGCCCAGGAAGGAGCCGCAAAGCCCGTCTGCAGCAGGAGGTGCAGGAAGGAGCCCACGGAAGACTGTGAGGACGAGGGTCCGGTGTCCGGAGAGAGACAGAAGCACCGGTGAGGGGCCTGCTGAGCAGTGAGAACGAAGGAAGGGGCAGCCGGCGCGTCTCTGGGGACACAGCGCCAGCAGCTGAGACACACCGGGCGCTCAGCACATGTCCGGTCCTGTGCCGGCCTCTCCCCCGAAGGACCCAGGGACAGGGCTGCCGGCGGCCCCGCTCTGGACACGGGGTCCCGAGAGCCACACGTAAGCAGCCAGCCGGAGGCTGAAGCCGGGCACCGTGCCCACCCCTTTCCTCACCTGTACCACAGGTGACCGTGCACTGGCTCCAGGGCCCGTGGCTCCAGGAAAACTCGGGCGGCTGGCCGTGGCCGTGGCCATCCTCCTCCCTGTGGATGGTGTACTCGTAGCGCACCCCGGGGTTGCTCTCCTGGAAGAGCAGCTAAGGCGGGTGGGCAAGGGGCCCCGTGAGCACGAGGCGTCCCCACCGCCCACCCAGGGCCATGAGCACGAGGCGTCCCCACTGCCCACCCAGGGCCCCACGAGCACGAGGTGTCCCCGCCACCCACCTGGGGCCACGAGGCGTCCCCACCGCCCACCCAGGGCCCATGAGCACGAGGCATCCCCACGAGCATGAGGTGGCCCCACGAGCGGAAGGCGTCCTGCCACCTGCCCAGAGCGATCACTGGAAGGGACCCAGCCCCAGCCACCTCTGGGACCTGGGGCTACAACGTGGGGCTGTCTTAGACACGGGGGAAGGGAGGCAGAGGCAGAGGCCCAGGGCCCTGTCTCACCGTGGGGCAGGCGGTGCTGGACCCCCGGGGCCCGACTCTTCCCCCCACCCTGGGCCTCAGGAGGCAGGCACCTGGATCCAGACGGGCTCGTCGGTGGGGCCGGGGGCCGTGAGGTTCTCCCAGTTGCCTGTGCGCGCGTACGTGAAGGTGGTGCCTGCCACCGGGTAGTCCCCGCCCCACTGGATGGTCCAGCCCCCGTTGAGGAAGTACTTGTGAGGGTCCTCGCTCCGCAGGGCCAGGAAGTTGGCGGCCTCAGCCACCTCCTCGATGCGGATCTCACGGGCGCCAGCCGGGATCAGCCCCACGTCCACGTACCCTGTTGGCCAGGGGGTGTACAGACGCTAAGAGGCTGACCGTCCCCTTCCCTCGCCCCCCTTCCCGCTCCACCCGGCCTGCTGACGGCAAAGGTCCCACCACCAGCCCGGGGGCCCGAGCTCCTCCAGAAGGCAGAGGGTCCCATGTGTCCTAGGTCACCTAAACCTAGAGGGGACCCTCAAATCCTGCTCCCGTGACCCATGCCCCTTCACGCCTCTCCTGGATGCCTAGGCTAGCTGGGCCCTTCCCGGGGACATCCTCCGTGCTGCCCACACAGCCCGTTCCTGTTCCTTCACTGACTCTATGCGCTTTACCCAGTGACGCAGGGGCTGCCGTCACCCGCATCTGACCGATGAGGAAACTGAGGCCCAGACAGATTAAGTAACGTGCCCGAGGGTCCTGCTGGGGTATGAATGGGGCTCCAGGGTCCGAGCGTCCTGGCCCAGCGCCCGAGGCCCCGCTCCTTACAGGTGCCTGCACAGAGATGCACCCGGGCCTTGGGGACACAGCTCTTTCCTGCGTGAGACCCTCCTCCCATCTCACCTGGGTCTTTCACGCACCAGCTAAACTCCCCCCTCCTCCAGGAAGTCTCCCCTCACCTCCCTGGGTCAGGACCTCCTTCCTCACAGCCTGCTGGGCCCCCCACAACTGCACCTGCCACACTGAAAGCTTTCGTCACCTGTCGCTGTGAGCTCCTCACCTTCAAGCCCCCCTCACCCAGCACACGCAGCCGGCACTCACACGGCTGAGGGGGTAGAGTTGGGGGGGGGGCAGCTCTCTGAAGCCTCACAAGAAGGCGGTAGCCTCTGAAGGGGCTGGCGCCACCCATAAGCCTCATCAGCCAACCCGGGGTCCCCGGGGCAGAAGGACTCCCCTGAGTACACGTCTCTGTGTCTGGGCCAAGGTGCCCGACGCCCGAGAGGACCCAGCAGGGTGGTCTCCCTGCCTCCAGTCTCTAGCCCGGGCGGGACCCTGGGGATCAGGCAGCGCTGCCGAGTTAGGAGAACCACCCCCCCCCCCCGCAACCGCATACCCAGGCCCTCAGACTCCTCGAAGGTCCCGCTCACGGTGTGGCAGGTGGAGCCATTGCCGTGGCACACGCCACAGCGGTCCTCGACAGCACCCGAGTCAATCTCGAAGTCACAGCCCACGTTCTGGAACACACGGGAGGGAAGCCCCAGTGCCTGGCCACCAGCTGGCAGCCCTCCCTGGCCCCTGCCGCCAGGGTCCGCTGGGGTCCGCCAGGGTCCGCTGGGGTCGGCCAGGGTCCGCTGGGGTCCGCCAGGGTGGGAGCAGGCCCCCACTCTGCCTGTCCCCGGGTGTGACACAGGGGGATCCATGCGTGCAGTGAGGCCATGCTGAGGGGGCACGAGGTACGGGGGGGGGGCCTTTCACAAAGAGCTACAGCAGGCAGGGCACTGGCACCCCAGGAGCTCCCCCAGTGTGGGCGAAAGTTTCCCGGAAACAGGAATCTGTATCAGAGGCCCCGGGCAAGCGTGTCCCTGCCACTCTGGGCCCCAGTGCTTCGGGTGGGGGACAGCGGCTGGGACACGGGTGGGGAAGAGGCCGGGGCTGACACCAGAAGCGAGCACACACACTGCCGGCATTACTGACACTCATCTGCCAGGTTCGGGGCCCTGCATGCCCCTGCAGTGGCGTCACCGAACCCGGTGACAGGGGTGCAGAACCGGCCACTTTCTCTCTCAGAGGACACCACTGCCTGGGGTCATTCAGCCAGTAGGAGGCTGACCTGGGCTCTGGCTTCCCAGCAGGGGCTGTGCAGATGTGGGCCGAGCTTCAGAGGCTCAGAAAGCAGGAAGGGAGGAGGGGAGGAGGGCCACGGTGCAGGGGCTGGGGGTACAAGGTCCGCCTGTGAGGGGCTCCAGTGCTGGTGGGGGGGGGGGGGTGGCCTTTGCTGACGGGGGCCAGAGGGGGACCAGGAGGGAACCCGGGGCAGCCGGTGTGGGAGACACCCCTCCTGTCGGGCATACCTTGCAGATGCCGTTGATGCAGAGGTCGTGGCCGGGCCGGCCCTGGTGGCAGGGGGTGCCATCCACCACAGCGTCCCTGAGCTTCTCAGCAAAGTACTCGCTCGAAGGCCGGCAGTGCAGCTCACAGGGGCTGGCTGGGGGCCCAAAGGGAGAGCCGTGAGGGACAGCCGGGGCGGGCGTCGCACTGTGTGTCAGGGACGGGCTGGAGGCTCCAGGGACGGCTCGGCCCGGCTGGGGTGGGGTCCCGGCTCCTGCCACCCGCCCCCTGGCCCCTCCCCGTGGGCGACAGGACTCACCGTCGTTGAGCACCGGCACCCAGGTGTGTAGCTGGCCCTTGTAGAGCATGGCGTCAAAGTGGCTGCACTGGACGTGGCGGAACGAGGGGCGGCCGGGGGGGCAGGCCTGCAGGTTGCACAGACGGAAGCGCTTCCGCTCGCCCACACAGTACTTGCCCTTGTACTTGGGCCTGTTGGGGGGCGGGGGAGGCAGAGTGAGTACACGGTGAGCGCGGTGCGGCCGCGTCCCCGGGTGGCCCCAGCCCCACACTCACACAGGCTGTGTGCACCGCCGTTCAGCACTCTGCACGCCCACACCACAGCTCCGCGAGCAGACGGACCAGGGGCTCCAGCCCGACCAGCCGCCGTCCACAGCCTCAGGCCGGAAGCCGACAGGAACACACTCCCCGTTCAGACACCACTACCGAGACACCCGACCAGGTGGAGACGCGCACCCAGGCCAGTCAGCTATCCCCGCCCTGGTGACACTGTGGCAGCTGGGGGGCCGGGGCAGGCAGAGGACAAGACCAAGGAGAGAGGAGGCTCCTCCCAGTGGTGGAGGCGCACAGGAAAGACAGAGCCCAGGTGCCGGCTTCCTGGTCCAGCGCGCAGGCTGGACAGGGCAGAGAGGCTGGGCTCCGACACAGCCTGAGCCAAGGCTGCCTGCAGAGCAGAGGCACGCTGGGAGCCCCACCCCTCCCCCCCACCTGACACTGTCCCCCCCACCTGACACTGTCCCCTACCTTGCTCTCCCCACACCTGGTGCCGTCCACAGCTGCATCCAGCTTGGAGTGACAGGTGGTCCCCACGGAGCACCAGAGTGTGTGGCACACATTCTGCAGGGAGGACACAGGCCATGCCCTGACCCCTCCCTGCTGCCTCCACCCGCCCACCCCTCACCACCCTGTGTGGGGCTGGCACAGGGTGGGAGTCTGCAAATGGGATTCCCAGAGGGCCCTTCCCATCTTCTCCCAAACAAGGGGCGCTGGGGGCACCCGGCACTGGGGCTTGTTCAGAA
>NW_024419933.1:0-1260 GCF_014898765.1 Herpailurus yagouaroundi | reverse complement strand
GCCCCGCCTACTCCCCTGCCCAGCCTCCCACCCACACCTCACAGCCCCACCCACACCTCTCCCAGCTCCACCCCCTCCCCACACTTACTTCTCCCAGCCCCGCCCATACCTCTCCCAGCTCCACCCCTCACCCGCCCTTACCTCTCCCAGCTCCACCCCCTCCCCACACTTACTTCTCCCAGCCCCGCCCATACCTCTCCCAGCTCCACCCCTCACCCGCCCTTACCTCTCCCAGCCCCACCCACTCCCTTAGACCCTCACCCCCACCAAACCCGGGGTCTCTAACAAGGCTACAAAGGCCTTCACTTTGGGCAGGTCTGGGGGTCTCCCCCAGGGAGGGGGGTCTCCCCCAGGGTTTTATTTTGCCTCTTCTAACCCAGCCCTGGGAGGTGACGGTCTCGCCCAAAGCCGCACAGTTGGCAAATGGTCCACCCAGAATTCAGAGCTGGGTGCGTAGCCACCCAGCCCGAGGCGGATCCCACAGGCCAAGTCCCCCAGCATCACGTGTGGGGTGTGGGGTGTGGGGTGTGGGGTGTGGGGTGTGGGGTGTGGGCCGAGCGCAGGCGCTGCAGGCTGCGGAGGGTAGCCCCGCCCCCACCTGTGCCCACACTCACGTCCATGTCCTCACAGAAGGCCGAATAGGCCCCATACTGGAGGCGGCACTGGTGGCCCACGTCGTAGAGGACCCCGGGCGGCACCGAAGGGAAGTCGATGACATCCTTGGTGGGAGCATCGTCCAAGCACAGGCCCCACCCCCGGCTGCAGAGATGGAACAGGGGACAGGGCAAGGGGGACAGCCTGAGAGAGCCATCAGGGAGGCCTCGGAGGGGCGGGGCGGGGCGGGGCGGGGCAGGGCGGGGCGGGGCGAGGGCGGGGGGGGGGGGGGGCGGCGGGGAGGGAAGAGCACTAAACCTGTAGGAAAACTGCAGCCTCCTCGCTCACCCCAGCCTCCCCTCCGACCTCCAGCCCAGCATTCAGGCCTTCCTGCTCCGTGTCTCCGGGTCTCCGGACACACTCAGGCTCCCTAACCAACTGGCCCCACCCCCAGGGCCACGGTTCCCACCCACGTGCTCTAGCACTCTCCTGTGAGGACTGTCTCCTGGATCCCCAGCCCAAAGGCCCCGCCTCAGAAGCCTCCAGACCACCAAGCCCCCTCCTGGCCCTGCTCTGAATTCCTGCAGGTCCTGCCGGCCCCGCCCCCCCCTCCCCCCCACCGCATGAGGCCCCGGCCACTTCAGTGAGGGATCTGGAGAGCATCAG
>NW_024419932.1:436201-454955 GCF_014898765.1 Herpailurus yagouaroundi | reverse complement strand
AGCTTCGAGAAGAATGCTGGTGCAATTTTGATTGGGATTGCATTGAATGTGTAGATAGCTTTGGGTAGTATTGACATTTTGACAATATTTATTCTTCTAATCCATGAGCACAGAATGATTTTCCATTTCTTTATATCTTCTTCAATTTCCTTCATAAGCTCTCTATAGTTTTCAGCATACAGATCTTTTACATTTTGGTTAGGTTTATTAGTAGGTATTTTATGCTTCTTGGTTCAATTATGAGTGGGATCAGTTTCTTTATTTGTCTTCCTGTTGCTTCATTATTAGTGTAAAAGAATGCAACTGATTTCTGTACATTGATTTTGTATCCTGCAACATGGCTGAATTCATATATCAGTTCTAGCAGACTTTTGGTGGAGTCTATCGGGTTTTCCAAGTATATCATGTCATCCCCAAATACTGAAAGCTTGACTTCATCTTTGCCAACTTTGATGCCTTTGATTTCCTTTTGTTGTCTGATTGCAAGCACTTCCAACACTATGTTACACAACAGTGGTGAGAGTGAACATCCTTGTCGTCTTCCTGATCTCAGGGAGAAAGCTCTCGGTTTTTCCCCATTGAGAATGATATTAGCTGTGTACTTTTCATAAATGGCGCTGATGATGTTTGAGTATGTTCCTTTTATCCTGACTTTCTGGAGGGTTTTTATTAAGAAAGGATGCTGAATTTTGTGAAATACTATTTCTGCATCGATTGACATGATCATATGGTTCTTATCCTTTCTTTATTAATGTGATGTGTCACATTGATTGATTTGCGAATGTTGAACCAGGCCTGCAGCCCAGGAATGAGTACCACTTAATCATGGTGAATAATTCTTTTTATATGCTGTTGAATTCGATTTGCTAGTATCTTATTGAGAATGTTCGCATCCATATTCATCAGGGATATTGGCCCGCAGTTCTCTTTTTTTGCTGGGTCTCTCTCTGCTTTAGGAATCAAAGGAATGCCAGCTTCATAGAATGAGTCTGGAAGTTTCCCTTCCCTTTCTATTTTTTTGAAAAGCTTGAGAAGGAGAAGTATTATCTCTGCCTTAAATGTCTGGTAGAATTCCACTGGGAAGCCATCTGGTCCTGGACTCTTATTTGTTGGGAGATTTTTGATAACTGATTCAATTTCTTTGCTGGTTATGGGTTTGTTCAAGTTTTCTATTTCTTGTTTGAATTTTGGGAGTGTGTGGGTGCTTAAGAATTTGTCCATTTCTTCCAGGTTGTCCAATTTGTTGGCATATAATTTTTAAGAGTATTCCCTGACAATTGGTGTAAAAAGAGTATTTCTGAGGGATTGGTTGTAATAATTATATTCTCCCTCATGATTTTATCTATTTGGGTCATATGCCTTTTCTTTTTGAGAAGCATGGATAGAGGTTTATGAATTTTGTTTCTTTTTTCAAAAAAACAACTCTTGGTTTCACTGATCTGCTCTACAGGTGTTTTTTTTATTCTATATTGTTCATTTCGGCTCTGATCTTTATTATTTCTCTTCTTCTGCTGGGTTTGGGGTGTCTTTGCTGTTCTGCTTCTATTTCCTTTAGGTGTGCTGTTAGATTTTGTATTTGGGATTTTTCTTGTTTCTTGAGATAGGCCTGGATTGCAATGTATTTTCCTCTCAGGACTGCCTTCGCTGCATCCCAAAGCATTTGGAATGTTGTATTATTGTTTGTCATTTGTTCCATATATTTTTTAATTTCTTTTCTAATTGCCTGGTTTTCCCACTCATTCTTTAGTAGGGTGTTCTTTAACCTCCATGCTTTTAGAGGTTCTCCAGACTTCTTCCTGTGGTGGATTTCAAGTTTCATAGCATTGTGGTCTGAAAGTGTGCATGGTCTGATATCAATTCTTTTCTACTTATGAAGCACTGTTTTGTGACCCAGTATGTGATCTATCTTGGAGAATGTTCCATGTGCACTCAAGAAGAAAGTATGTTCTGTTGCTTTGGCATGCAGAGTTCTAAATAGATCTGTCCAGTCCATCTGATCCAATGTATCATTCAGGGCCATTGTTTCTTTATTGATCCTGTGTCTAGATGATCAATCCATTGTTGTAAGTGGAGTATTAAAGTCCCCTGCAGGGGCGCCTGGGTGGCGCAGTCGGTTAAGCGTCCGACTTCAGCCAGGTCACGATCTCACGCTCCGTGAGTTCGAGCCCCACGTCGGGCTCTGGGCTGATGGCTCAGAGCCTGGAGCCTGTTTCCGATTCTGTGTGTCCCTCTCTCTCTGTCCCTCCCCAGTTCATGCTCTGTCTCTCTCTGTCCCCAAAATAAATAAACGTTGAAAAAAAAATTAAATAAATAAATAAATAAATAAATAAATAAATAAATAAAGTCCCCTGCAATGATCCCATTCTTATCAATAAGGTTGCCCTTGTTTTTGATTACTTGTTTTATATATTTGGGGGCTCCCATATTCGGCATATAGACATTTATAATTGTTAGCTCTTCCTGATGGATGGACCCTGTAATTATTATATAATGCCCTTATTCATCTCTTTTTACAGCTTTTAATTTAAAGTCTTGTTTGTCTGATATAAGTATGGCTACTCCAGCTTTCTTGTGACTTCCAGTAGCATGATAGCTAGTTATCCATCCCCTTACTTTCAATCTGAAGGTGTCCTCAGGTCTAAAATGAATCTTTTGTAGACAGAAAATAGATGGGTCTTGGTTTTTTTTCTCTATTCTGATACCCTATGTCTTTTGGTTGGGGCATTTAGTCCATTTACATTCAGTGTTATTATGGAAAGATATGGGTTTAAAGTCATTGTGATGTCTGTAGGTTTCATGCTTGTAGTGATGTCTCTGGTACTTTGTGGTCCTTGCAACATTTCACCCACAGAATACCCTTTAGGATCTCTTGTAGGGCTGGTTTAGTGGTGATGAAGTCCTTCAGTTTTTGTTTGTTTGGGAAGACCTTTATCTCTCCTTCTATTCTGAATGACAGACTTGCTGCATAAAGGATTCTCGGCTGCATGTTTTTTTCTGTTTATCACATTTAAGATTTCCTGCCATTCCTTTCTGGCCTGCCAAGTTTCAGTACATAGATCCGTCACTAGTCTTATGTTTCTCCCTTTATATGTTAGAGCATATTTATCCCTAGCTGCTTTCAGAATTTTCTTTATCCTTGTATTTTGCCAGTTTCACTATGATATGTCATGCAGAAGATCGATTCAAGTTCCGTCTGAAGGGAGTTCTCTGTGCCTCTTGGATTTCAATGCCTTTTTCCGTCCCCAGATCAGGGAAGTTCTCAACTATGATTTGTTCAAGTACACCTTCAGCCCCTTTCTCTCTGTCTTCCTCCTCTGGAATCCCTAATATACTGATATTGTTGCATTTCATCACATCACTTAGAACTCTAATTCTCCCCTCATACTCCTGGATTTTTTTATCTCTCTTTTTCTCAGCCTCCTCTTTTTCCATAATTTTATCTTCTAATTCACCTATTCTCTCCTCTGCCTCTTCAATCCGAGCTGTGGTCACCTCCTTTTATTTTGCACCTCATTTGTAGCATTTTTCAGCTCCTCATGATTGTTTCTTAGACCCTTGATCTCTGTAGCAATAGATTCTCTGGTGTCCTTTATGCTTTTCTCAAGCCCAGCGATTAATTTTATGACTATTATTTTAAATTCATGTTCAGTTATATTGATTAAATCGTTTTTGATCAATTTGTTAGCTGTCTCTACTTCCTGGAGTTTCTTTTGAGGAGAATTCTTCCATTTCGTTATTTTGGATAGTCCCTGGAGTGGTGTGGAACTGCAGGGCTCTTCCCCTGTGCTGTCTGGAGTCACTTGTGTTGGTGGGCAGGGTCACAGTCAGACCTGATGTCTGCCCCCAGCCCACGGTTGAGGCCACAGTCAGACTGGTGTGCACCTTATCTTCCCCTCTCCCGGGGCAGGACTCACTGTGCAGTGGTGTGGCCCCTGTCTGGGCTACTTGCACACTGCCAGGCTTGTGGTGCTGCTTCTATGGGATCTGGCATATTAGCCGGGGTGGATCCACAAGGTGCACAGGGTGGAAGGGGTAGGCTCAGCTCACTTTGTCTTTGGTGGTCTGTTGGGGGAGGGGCTCTGTGGCACTGGGAGGGAGGCAGGCCCATCATATGGACAGATCCACAGAAGCACAGCGTTGGGTGTTTGCATGGTGCAAGCAAGTTCCGTGAGGGGAACTGGTGTCCTTTGGGATTTTGGCTGGGGGATGGGCGAGAGAGATGGCGCTGTCTAGCGCCTTTGTTCTCCACTAAGCTGAAGTTTGTCCTCCACAGCTCAACAACTCTCCCTCCCATTGTCCTCTAGCCCTCCGGCTCTCTGAGCAGAGCTGTTGACTTATAACATTCTATATATTAAGTCCCACTGACTGTCAGAACTCACAGAGTCTGGCCCCCTGCTTTTTCAAGCCAGACTCGGTGGCTCTGCCTTGACCGGAGGGCTGCCCCTCCACCGCTCTGGCTCCCTCCCGCCAGTCAGTGTAGCGCACACCACCTCTCCGCCCTTCCTACCCTCTTCCATGGGTCTCTTGTCTACACTTGGCTCTGGAGCGTCTGTTCTGCTAGTCTTCTGGCAGTTTTCTGGGTTATTTAGGCAGATGTGGGTGGAATCTAAGTGGTCAGCAAGATGCAGTGAGCCCAGCGTCCTCCTACACTGCCATCTTCCTCCTCTGTCTCTGCTTCTTTTTAAATTGCCATTAGCAGCAGACGAATATTCTCTTTTTTTTTGTATTTCAATATTGTTATTTTTTCATATAAATACTTGTATTTATTTATTTTAATTTATAACATTTATTTATTTATTAGCATTTTATTTATTTTTATATGTAATTTATTGTCAAATTGGTTTCCATACAACACCCAGTGGTCATCTCAACAGGTGCCCTCCTTAATGCCCATCACCCACTCCCCCTCTCCCCCACCTCCCATCAACCTTCAGTTTGTTCTTAGTATTTAAGAGTCTCTAATGGTTTGCCTCCTTCCCTCTCTGTAACTTTGAAAATATTCCTTTATACGTCATACTCAAAGCAAAAAGAAATTCTCATTTATATGTCATATCAAAAATAAGAATTTAAAATTTCTTTTAACATTTATTCATTTTTGATATACAGAGCCTGAGTGGGGGAGAGGCAGAGAAAGAAGGAGACACAGAATCTAAAGCAGGTCCTAGGCTCTCAGCTGTCAGCACAAAGCCTGACATGGCACTCAAACTCATGAGCTGTGGGCTCATGACCTGAACTGAAGTCAGATACTTAACTGACTGAGCCACCTAGGCACCGCAGGTATTTAGAGAATTTTAAAATAAGTCTTGCTAATTGATGGTTGTGAAATATTACTCTTTGTTGTTTTCAACTCCATTTCCCTAATTACTATTATAATTAACCATCTTTTCTGATATTTACTGCTCTTTACGCATTCAGGATATTAAACCTTCATTGGTTAATACCCTCATTTTTTTTGGCATTCCCTTCCTTAGCAAATATTGTATATCAGGCAATGCCAGTAAAAATCATCAGAGAAGAAGGTGGATTTTCAGCTAAATCTTACAGTAGGAGTAGGATTGTGAAAGGAAATGGAATGCATGTATGGACATTCTTGGCTATACAAAGTCATGGAAATGAAAATGTACCCAGTGTGCTTGGGGCGCACAGTCAGGAGACAGTCTGGTATAACTTGAATGCAACATGCACAGCATGATGGAGTGATTGATGAGGAATTCTGACTCACTTTGCAAGATCCAAAAATTAAGTGGCCATCTTTAGCTTTTATGAAAACAGAATAGAAGCAGACCTTAACACTTAGTCAAGGAACTTTAGCTTGCAGATCGGGTAATGAGGCCCAGAAAAAGCAAAGGACTGCATGGCCACCATGCAGGTAGTATGCACCGAATGGGATTGAAATATGCAAAAGCCAATCTATATCTTTACCCCAGACTTCTCACATGAGCTCCCTTGTGTATCTATCAGAAATCTTCAAATGGAGGAAGATATGTATTAGTACAAGTCCCCTACTAATCTGTAACACCCAACATGAACCCGCCCTGCCCAGAATGTATAAACTCATTCATTCCTCATTCTTGCAAGGCCACCATCTCAAAAGGAGGTCGCAGTGGGAGAGTGGTGAGATCATGGTCCCTGGAGTCAGACAACTCTTGGCGAGGTCTCCTCAGCCTTCTACTAACTGGACCCTGGGAATGATATTTACCTACTCTGACTCTCACCTTTCTTCATTTTTAAAGCACCAGCGTTAGGAACCCAGTGAAGCACTTTAGGAATTGCCAGTTCCCTTCCCACTTTGCCTCTTCTATTCTTTAAAAGAAGTGTCCTGGACATGAAATGAAATTTGACTACCAAAAAGAATACTTGAAAATTTAACAGCACAAAGGGATATGCATACAAATTCATTACATGCCCACATGATTTTCTGTGCCAATTTGTTATGACATAATTGGCTACCTGATAGAGCCCTGGAGAAAGAATGTTATTACATCATTTCCACTTAGTTGAATGATCCTCCAGTTGAGTCTCAGGGGAAGAAAATCTTCCCTTACATTTCTATTTCAAAGATTTTCAGTTGTCTCACTTTGACTTCTAGATTAACAGAGAAATCTGTAAACTTCCATCTTGAGGCACAGAAGGTGATAAGGAAGCACAAGGTGTGATATTGACTAGACAGAACATTAAAATGAGAGTCAAGAGGTCCCATCATGAAGGCACTTTGGAGAGGTCACTTCCCTTGCACCAGCCTCATCCATTAAACAAGGTAAAAATGTTGAGTTATCCCAGTCACTCAGTAGTGTTTAGAATGTTAACCCTCAGAATACCCGGACAAAATCATCATCACCTTCTGGGTACAAAATACCCATTTGATATTTTTTTGTATTAAGTCACTTTATGAATAATTCATAGAAGTAAAAATAAAGGGATAATGAAGAGCAACTGAATCAGAAAATTTAACAAGAATTTAAACATATCAAACCAAAATTTTATTCCTCATTTTCCTAGCTTTGAAAGTATTTATACTCAAAAAGGACATAGTCCTTTGAATGCAGCTCACTCCTTATCAACTCTCATCCCTGAACTTGGAATATATCCATCTTGTAGGTATTGATTTTTCACTTCTTCCTCACTTATATCCCCAATAAGTTGTCTTATTACTTCTAGTTCTTTTTATATCATCAAAACAGAAAATTTTCAAAACATTAACAGCTCATAATTTTGTTGAAGGGAGGATTGCCATCTTCTTTTCTCCACAATTGCAAGACATTTTTATTTTTAGATTGATAAACACCAATTAGAATGACCAGTCCAATG
This sequence comes from Herpailurus yagouaroundi, assembly GCF_014898765.1. Taxonomy (NCBI): domain Eukaryota; kingdom Metazoa; phylum Chordata; class Mammalia; order Carnivora; family Felidae; genus Herpailurus; species Herpailurus yagouaroundi. The sequence goes on along the minus strand of NW_024419932.1, from coordinate 447,647 downwards.
ACATTTTTTATTTATACCTGATCTATTTCCCTCTACTTACCTGAATTCAGAATTTGTTCACTTAGAAACCTTATTGATTAAATACTAGCCATATATTAAATATCCAATATCATAAAACATGACAAAAAATTGTCCCACGTCCTTTGAGCAAATTGGGATGTTTCCTACCTCTTGCTGCAACATATTGTATGGCAAGTGACAAACTGAGAACACCACTTATCATTTTGGTCCTTAGAAGTACACTATTCAGTAATTGATTTTGAGGTTTGAAAAATCATCTAAGATATTATCATTTGAAGACTCGTAGTTTGAGATATCAATTTCACTATCAGTAATGGCATTTAGAGTATTAATGTCACTGTACTTTCTTATCTAATAATGGTAAAACGAATTTCTCTGTCAATTTACTTTTCTTTGCCAGCCTGGGAAGAAAAATGAAAAAAAAAATCATTTTTGTTCAGTGAAAGCTATGTTAAATAAATGCAAATATGGAGTCTCTTAATTTCTTCTATATGTTTTTGAAAGATGGTGTAATACTTTGGACAATGCAGTAAAAAAACTAAATGGTGATTGATATGTGGTATTATTTATTTTATTATTGCATTATTTCTAACGTAAGCTTTTCCATCAATCTTTTCTTTTTCTTATTTTTTAAGTCGTTTTAGTAGAGCTGGGAATAATTTACTAATAATGAAATAATTCCTAGCATGACAAATAACAAGGTGTTTTAAGATATAGGAAAAATAAGATCAATGAGATCCCATATGTTAATTTTACCAAAAAAAAGCCCAATTCTCCCATGTGGTTGTGCAAGATAGAATGGGGTTATTCTATTTAAAAATAAGAGGTAAATTTTCTACTTGTTCTTTAGAAGATTTCTAAGAAAGAGTAGAAATCATGAAATATTAATCCTTACAAATAGTTAAAAATGCTCAAAGAAATGGTCAAAAACAAAAATTGGATCCAAAAGACCCTGATAGTTTACCAAGAGTTAAACGAGATCCCATCTGAAAAAGCAATCTGAGGTCCTAGACGATTAGTTTCCCACTAATCACTCCAGCAGTCAAATTGAAGATATAAGAACTCTGCATGATAGGTAACAGATTAATGGTATAAAAACAATTTTCCTTAGGAAAACACAATTTTTAAAGGTATGTGTTGGTATAAGCACGAGCCACAGGCAACTGCAGTCACCTGGATCTTTTTTAAAACTGCAACTTCTGAAACTTTACCCTAGACCTGCTGAACCCGTTCCCTGGGGTTTGAGGGTCAGGAATCCGTTTCCCTGGTAGATTCTGATGTTTACTATAGTTTGAAAACTGATGAATACATCATGTATCACTTCTTTAAATATTTCACATATTGTGATCTTCAATTCCAACATCGCTGTTTTTGCCACTCAACTTTAACTACCTATTTCTGTTTTCATGTATTTGGTAGATAAAAATCCAGACATACAGCATTTGTTTACTGAGAGTCTACTTTTTGCCTAACTGCTAGGCAATAAGTCGGGAAAGTCCCCTCCCCTTATCAGGTTTACATTCTCTTTTGGATACAGATAAAGTAAACAATAACCAATATAATTTCAGTGGGTAAAGAGTGCCATGAAAAAATAAAACAGGAAAATAGGATAGAAAATAGCATTTTATGGAGAGGACAGTGAAGGATGTCCAGGGCCATCCAGTTTAACAACTTCAAAGAGCATCATGTACTTAGACTATGCTATGCATGATGATCCCTGGAATTGTGCCATGCTTTATCACTAGATAAGGCCATACTATGGATGTAACTTTTCATCTGAGACCTGGATGACAAGGAAGAGCTGTGTGTGTATGAAGATCTTTTGACATTAGACTAGGGAACAGCACACTCTGAAGTGGGAGTGAGCATGACTTCTTCCAAAAAAAGATGAAAAAAAAAGCCAGTGTGGCTGGAACCTGGTAGAAAAATTAGGAGAGTTGTGGGAGTTAAGGTGGAAGGGAAGCTAATGCAAGGTATGGAGCAATATTCAGACCTGGCTGGTAGTCTTACCACATTTTCATAGTCAATATACTTTCTCAATATCTGAGATCATTGTGGCACAACACCTATTCTCTACACAAACCTTCAACACTATCTCACACCTCAACATTATCAACTGCTCTTTAGACCTTTTGTTTCTTTGGAAAAGTAGATGCTATCACAGAAGAGATTGTTTATATGTTCCCACGACCAAACCTACCAATTTACCCACATCACCAACTATGGTGCCTCCTTTCTCTCTTGTGAAAAATCTTAGTAAGGCAGCCTCTTCTCATTGCAATGGATAACCCACTCTATGACTGTGATTGTGATTGTGTAATTATCCCCCTTCTCCCCTGATACAGCAGTATTCCTCTCTCTACTAGATGAATAAACATATTCATTAATGAACAAACAGATGAAAGATATGAAAATTGGATGGGAGGTATAAGAGAGAACTGTTAGGGGGATTCTCAGATGACTCACCTGATCATCCTTGTAATAGATGGTAATTTTAACTGGAATGAACAACACATAATGGATATATATATATATATATATATATATATATATCCATTATGTTTTTTTTTTTGCAGGGAGCACAATGGGCCATCTTGGTTTCTTGATACTTTTGTACACTCCAGTAGTGATGTTAAGAATGTAGCAAGATATTTAGATCAGAGACTGAGCTATAGAGGAAAATTCAGGGATCATATATGGGTGGGTGTCAACTGAAGATATAGGTAAAGATGAGATTGGTGCCTAAGGAGATATCATGGCATGAAGGGGGAAGGTGGCCTAAAATGAGAACCAAGGAGTTCTCAACATAAGAATCTTCAGTAAGTGCATGACAGAACCCAAAAATAACTGGCAGATTGTTTATCCCTTGATTCATCTGTGTTCTTTCCTCTATATGATGCTACCCCTGGAATGAACCTCTTCAGGGTAAGCCTGGACTTGGGTCTGATGGCCTAAAACAGAACTCTATGGAGTAACTGTTCATGGGTCCTATCCACTCTGGACAAGTAACCCCTCCCACTTCATTAGACTTATAACTCCTTCTGTAATGGCCTTCTCTCCTCTGCATGCAACCCACTAGGATATAAGCTGTTCAAGTAGCTGGGTGCTATCCTGCTCACCACTTTTTCCTCTGTAGCCCACAAAAGATGGATTCATCCTAAATGTCCATCAATTAGGGTCTTATTGAATACAAAACTTTACAGAGTGCATAAATATATCAGAACACCATTCAGGCATTTAGAGAAAGTTGTAATTCTACACATTGGGTGTGAAATTAGGTCTTAAATATACTATGTATACCAAATACAAATGGCAGAACTGTTTATGCAGTATTTCCTGCCTGCTTTCTAATAAGTTGCTGTGGAAAATGTACTAATCAGACACAGAAAATTATTCCATCTCTGGCTGCCAATCATGTAAATTGAGCCACTCTGGTTATTCCATCAGTTGAAACTCGAAATTGCTACATCCCCAAAAAATCCATAAGGAGCAGAAAAATTGTTCAGCTGAGTCCAGTAAATCCACATAATCATGAAAGATATTATTGTTTGGTGTTATTTAAGCTACTCCAAATTTTGTTGTGGTTTGTTATATAGTAATAGGTAACTGAAACACTTTAGTTTAATGTTGACACTTTAGACAATGGGGTCAACAGTCCCAGCTGAGCTCCCTGTCACCGGCAAGCATCCATTGCCAGGAGATCCGGTCCATTCGAGTCTTCAGATGCTCAAAATTCAAGCTGTGATTTAACTGCAACATTGTAAGGGATGTCATGGGAAAAACACCCAGCTCAACCCAGTCAACCCACAGAACTATAAGAAATGATGATGGTGGAAGAGGGATTTTGGGGAAGATGGCAGTGTAGGAGGACGCTGGGCTCACCACGTCCCGCTGACCACTTAGATTCCACCTACACCTGCCTAAATAACCCAGAAAACCGCCAGAAGAGTAGCAGATGAGAGGCCCATGGAAGAGGGTAGGAAGGGCGGCAAGGTGGTGTGCACTACATGGACTGGTGGGAGGGAGCCAGGGTGGAGGGGCTGCCCGCCGACAAAGCAGAGGCCCCAGTCTGGTTTGCAAAAGGGGAGGGGATGGACAGAGTGTGTTCCGACAGCAAGCAGGACTTAACATCTGGGAGGTTATAAGTTAACAGCTCTGCTCAGAAAGCGGGAAGGCTGGAGGACAACAGGAGGGAGAGTTGCTGAGCCCCGGGATGGGACAACAAAGCTCAATTTGGCGGGGAACAAAGGCGCTCACCAGCGCCATCTCCCTCGCCCATCCCCAAGCCAAAATCCCAAAGGGAACCAGTTCCTGCCAGGGAACTTGCTGACATCTCGCAAACACCCAATGCTGTGCTTCTGTGGAGCCACCCCTCCGGCAGCTGGTCTGGCTCCTTCCTTATGCCACAGGGCCCCTCCTGAAGCGGATTACTGAAGGAGAATCGAGCTAAGCCTGCCCTTCCCACCTCCGTGCACCTTGCCTATCCACCCAGCTAATACACCAGATCTGCAGCACCACAAGCCTGGCAGTGTGCAAGTAGCACAGACTGGCTACGCCACCCCACAGTGAATCCTGCCCCTAGGAGAGGGGAAGAGAAGGTACACACCAGTCTGACAGTGGCCCCAGAGGTGGGCAGGGGGCAGACATCAGGTCTGACTGCTGCCCCGCTCACTGACTCCAGTTATTCAAGACAGCACAGGGGAAGTGCCCTGCAGGTCCCCACCACTCCAGGGACTATCCAAAATGACCAAACGGAAGAATTCCCCTCAAAAGAATCTCCAGGAAATAACAACAGCTAACAAACAGATCAAAAAGGATTTAAACAATATAACAGAAAGTGAATTTAGAATAATAGTCATAAAATTAATCACTGGGCTTGAAAAGAGTATAGAACACAGCAGAGAATCTATTGCTCCAGAGATCAAGGGACTAAGGAATAGTCAGGAGGAGCTAAACAACGCTATAAACGAGCCGCAAAATAAAATGGAAATGACCACAGCTCAAATTGAAGAGGCAGAGGAAAGAATAGGTGAACTAGAAGATAAATTATGGAAAAAGAGGAAGCTGAGAAAGAGAGAGATAAAAAAATCCAGGAGTATGAGGGGAAAATTAGAGAACTAAGTGATGCACTAAAGAGAAATAATCTACACATAACTGGTATTCCAGAGGAGGAAGAGAGAGGGAAACGTGCTGAAGGTGTACTTGAAGAAATCATAGCTGAGAACTTCCCTGAACTGGGGAAGGAAAAAGACATTGAAATCTAAAAGGCACAGAGACTCCAATCAGACGTAACTTGAATCGATCTTCTATACGACATATCATAGTGAAACTGGCAAAATACAAAGATAAAGAGAAAATTCTGAAAGCAGCGAGGGATAAACGTGCCCTAACACATGAAGGGAGGCCTATAAGACTCGTGACTGATCTCCCTCCTGACATTTGGCAGGCCAGAGAGGAATGGCAGGAGATCTTCAATGTGATGAACAGAAAAAATATGCAGCCGAGAATCCTTTATCCAGCAAGTCTGTCATTTAGAATAGGAAGAGAGATAAAGGTCTTCACAAACAGATAAAAACTGAAGGAGTTCGTCAGCACTAAACCAGCCCTATAAGAGATCCTAAGGGGGATCCTGTGAGACAAAGTACCAGAGACATCGCTACAAGCATAAAACATACAGACATCACAATGACTCTAAACCCATATATTTCCATAATAACAGTGAATGTAAATGGACTAAATGCGCCAACCAAAAGACATAGGGTATCAGAATGGATAAAAAAACAAGACCCATCTATTTGCTGTCTACAAGAGACTCATTTGAGACCTGAGGACACCTTCAGATTGAGAGTGAGGGGATGGAGAACTATTTATCATGCTCCTGGAAGTCAAAAGAAAGCTGGAGTAGCCATACTTATATCAGACAAACTAGACTTTAGATTAAAGGCTGTAACAAGAGATGAAGAAGGACATTATATAATAGTGACAGGGTCTATCCATCAGGAAGAGCTAACAATTATAAATGTCTATGTGCCGAGTACCGGAGCGCCCAAATATATAAAACAATTACTCATGAACATAAGCAACCTTATTGATAAGAATGTGGTAATTGCAGGGGACTTTAACACTCCACTTAAACCAATGGATAGATCAAGTAGACACATGGTCAATAAAGAAAAAAGGGCCCTGAATGATACATTGGATTAAATGGACTTGACAGATATATTTAGAACTCTGCATCCCAAAACAACAGAATATACTTTCTTCTCGAGTGTACATGAAATATTCTCCGATATAGATCACATACTGGGTCACACAACAACGCTTCATAAGTAGAAAAGAATTGATATCATACCATGCATACTTTCAGACCACAATGCTATGAAGCTTGAAATCAACCACAGGAAAAAGTCTGGAAAACCTCCAAAAGCATGGAGGTTAACGGACACCCTACTAACAAATGAGTGGGTCAACCAGGCAATTCGAGAAGAAATTAAAAAATATATGGAAACAAACGAAAATGAAAATACAACAATCCAAACGCTTTGGGATGCAGCGAAGGCAGTCCTGAGAGGAAAATACATTGCAATCCAGGCCTATCTCCAGAAACAAGAAAAATCCCAATACAAAATCTAACAGCACACCTAAAGGAAATAGAAGCAGAACAGCAAACACAGCCTAAACCCAGCAGCAGAAGATAAATAATAAAGATCAGAGCAGAAATAAACAATATAGAATCTAAAAAAATCTGTAGAGCAGATCAATGAAACCAAGAGTTGGTTTTTTGAAAAAAGAAACAAAATTGATAACCTCTAGCCAGGCTTCTCAAAAAGAAAAGGGAGATGACCCAATAGATAAAATCATGAATGAAAATAGAATTATTACAACCAATCCCTCAGAGATACAAGCAATTATCAGGGAATACTATGAAAAATTATATGCCAACAAACTGGACAATCTGGAAGAAATGGACAAATTCCTAAACATCCACAAGCTTCCAAAGCTCAATCAGGAGGAAATAGAAAGCTTGAACAGACCAATAACCAGTGAAGAAATTGAATCAGTTATCAAAAATCTCCCAACAAATGAGAGTCCAGGACCAGATGGCTTCCCAGGGGAGTTCTACCAGATGTTTAAAGCAGAGATAATACCGATCCTTCTCAAGCTATTCCAAGAAATAGAAAGGGAAGGAAAACTTCCAGACGCATTCTATGAAGCCAGTATTACTTTGATTCCTAAACCAGACAGAGACCCAGTAAAAAAAGAGAACTACAGGCCAATATCCCTGATGAATATAGATGCAAATATTCTCAATAAGATACTAGCAAATCGAATTCAATGGCATATAAAAAGAATTATTCACCATGATCAAGTGGGATTCATTCCTGGGATGCAGGGCTGGTTCAACATTCACAAATCGATCAACGTGATACATCACATTAATAAAAGAAAAGATAAGAACCATATGATCCCGTCAATCGATGCAGAAAAGGCCTTTGACAAAATTCAGCATCCTTTCTTAATAAAAACCCTCGAGAAAGTCGGGCTAGAAGGAACATACTTAAACATCATAAAAGCCATTTATGAAAACCCCACGGCTAACATCATCCTAAAGGGGAAAAAACTGAGAGCTTTTCCACTGAGATCAGAAACACGACAGGGATGTCCAATCTCAGCGCTGTTGTGTAACATAGTGTTGGAAGTGTTAGCATCAGCAATCAGACAACAAAAGGAAATCGAAGTCATCAAAATTGGCAAAGATGAAGTCAAGCTTTCACTTTTTGCAAATGACATGATACTATACATGGAAAATCCAATAGACTCCACCAGAATTCTGCTAGCACTGATACATGAATTCAGCCATGTCGCAGGATACAAAATCAATGTATAAAAATCAGTTGCATTCTTATACACTAACAATGAGGCAACAGAAAGACAAATAAAGAAACTGATCCCATTCACAATTGCACCAAGAAGCATAAAATACCTAGGGATAAATCTAACCAAAGATGTCTAAGATCTGTATGCTGAAAACTATAGAAAGCTTATGAAGGAAATTGAAGAAGATATAAAGAAATGGAAAAATATTCTGTGCTCATGGATTGGAAGAATAAATATTGTCAAAATGTCAATACTACCCAAAGCTATCTACACATTCAATGCAATCCCAATCAAAATTTCACCCACATTCTTCTCGAAACTAGAACAAGCAATCCTAAAATTCATATGGAACCACAAAAGGCCCTGAATAGCCAAAGTAATTTTGAAGAAGAAGACCAAAGCGGGAGGCATCACAATCCCAGACTTTAGCCTCTACTACAAAGCTCTAATCATTAAGACAGCATGGTATTGGCACAAAAACAGACACATAGACCAATGGAATAGAATAGAAACCCCAGAACTAGACCCACAAGCGTATGGCCAACTAATCTTGGACAAAGCAGGAAAGAATATCCAATGGAAAAAAGACAGTCTCTTTAACAAATGGTGCTGGGAGAACCGGACAGCAACATGCAGAAGATTGAAGCTAGACCACTTTCTCACACCATTCACAAAAATAAACTCAAAGTGGATAAAGGACCTGAATGTGAGACAGGAAACCATCAAAACCCTAGAGAAGAAAGCAGGAAAAGACCTCTCTGACCTCAGTCGTATCAATTTCTTACATGACACATACCCAAAGGCAAGGGAATTAAAAGCAAAAATGAACTATTGGGACCTCATGGAAATAAAAAGCCTCTGCACTTCCAAGGAAGCAATCAACAAAACTAAAAGGCAACCAATGGAATGAGAAAAGATATTTGCCAAAGACATATCAGAGAAAGGGCTAGTATCCAAAATCTATAAAGAGCTCACCAAACTCCACACCTGAAAAACAAATAACCCAGTGAAGAAATGGGCAGAAAACATGAATAGATGAATAGACACTTCTCTAAAGAAGACATCCGGATGGCCAACAGGCACATGAAAAGTTGCTCAACTTCGTTCTTCATCAGGGAAATACAAATCACAACCACACTCAGATATCACCTCACGCCAGTCAGAGTGACCAAAATGAACAAACCAGGAGACTATAGATGCTGGAGAGGATGTGGAGAAACGGGAACCCTCTTGCACTGTTGGTGGGAATGCCAACTGGTGCAGCCACTCTGGAAAACAGTGTGGAGGTTCCTCAAAAAATTAAAAATAGCCCTACCCTATGACCCAGCAATAGCACTGGTAGGAATTTACCCAAGGGATACAGGAGTACTGATGCATAGGGGCACTTGTACCCCAATGTTTATAGCAGCACTTTCAACAATAGCCCAATTATGGAAAGAGCCTAAATGTCCATCAACTGATGAATGGATAAAGAAATTGTGGTTTAGATACACAATGGAGTACTACGTGGCAATGAGAAAGAATGAAATATGGCCCTTTGTAGCAACGTGGGTGGAACTGCAGAGTGTTATGCTAAGTGAAATAAACCATACAGAGAAAGACAGATACCATATGGTTTCACTCTTATGTGGATCCTGAGAAACTTAACAGAAACCCATGGGGGAGGGGAAGGAAAAAAAAAGAGCGTAGAGTGGGAGAGAGCCAAAGCATAGGAGACTCTGAAAAACTGAGAACAAACTGAGGGCTGATGGGGGGTGGGAGGGAGGGGAGGGTGGGTGATGGATATTGAGGAGGGCACCTTTTGGGATGACCACTGGGTGTTGTATGGAAACCAATTTGACAATAAATTTCATATATTGAAGAAAAAAATAAAATAAAATATTCAAGAAAAAAAGAAATGATGGTGGTGATGATTAGTATAACTCTAATAAAAGTAATATATTGTTTTAAGCTACTATTTTGGGGTCTTGTTTGATACATAGCAATAGATCATCAAAATGATATCTATGTGAAACAAGTTAGTGTGTAGATTTAAAAGTTTTTTCTAGGGGCGCCTGGGTGGCGCAATTGGTTAAGCGTCCGACTTCAGCCAGGTCACGATCTCGCGGTCCGTGAGTTCAAGCCCCGCGTCAGGCTCTGGGCTGATGGCTCAGAGCCTGGAGCCTGTTTCTGATTCTGTGTCTCCCTCCCTCTCTGCCCCTCCCCCATTCATGCTCTGTCTCTCTCTGTCCCCAAAATAAATAAATGTTGAAAAAAAATTTTTAAAAATAAATAAATAAAAGTTTTTTATATGCATATAGTGAACCACATGTATTTATGAATATGTTTAGTAGAAACACATGATGTATATGGATCCAAAACTCATTTTTCGCCTAAAAATAAGTCTTGGCTTTCATTTTTGTCATTAAAAATATAGTTACTGGGGCGCCTGGGTGGATCTGTCAGTTAAAGGTCCAACTTCAGCTCAGGTCATGATCTCACGGTTCGTGGGTTTGAGCCCCACGTCGGGCTCTGTGCTGACAGCTCAGAGCCTGGAGCCTGCTTCTGATTCTGTGTCTCCCAATCTCTCTGCCCCTCCTGCACTCACCCTCTGTCTCTCTCTCAAAAATAAGTAAATATTAAAAAATAATAAAAATACAGTTACCTCATGCTCTGAAATATATGAAGACTATTACATTGAATTTTTAAACAATCACATGATTTTAATATAGCCTCCATCTCCATTTTACCCCATTCTCTCCCCAGAGGTAACCACACTCTTAAGTTGGTATATATCTTTACACATGTTTCTACACTTTGCCTATATATGTATATACCTAAATTTAAGTATGTAAAATATATTTGAAAAATATAAAGTATATCATATAAAATATAAAAATATTAAAATATATATAGAGAGGTTGGAGGAAGATGGCGGCGTAGGAGGACGCTGGGCTCACCGCGCGTCCTGCTGATCACTTAGATTCCACCTACACCTGCCTGAATAACCCAGAAAACCACCAGAGGATTAGCAGAACGGAGTCGCAGGAGCCAAGCGCAGACGAGAGGCCCACAGAAGAGGGTAGGAAGGGCGGCGAGGCGGTGCGCGCTCCACGGACTGGCGGGAGGGACCCGGGGCGGAGGGGCGGCTCGCTGGCCAAGCAGAGCCCCCAAGTCTGGCTTGAAAAAGCGGAGGGGCCTGACGGACTGTGTTCTGACAGCAAGCACGACTTAGCAACTGGGAGGTCATAAGTTAACAGCTCTGCTCAGAAAGCGGGAAGGCTGGAGGACAAAGGGAAGGAAAGCTGCTGAGCCCCCGGACGACAGAGCTCAGTTTGGTGGGGAACAAAGGCGCTCGCCAGCGCCTTCTCCCCCGCCCATCCCCCAGCCAAAATCCCAAAGAGAACCAGTTCCTGCCAGGGAACTTGCTCGCTCCCCGCAAACACCCAACTCTGCGCTTCTGCGGAGCCAAACCTCCTGCAGCGGATCTGACTCCCTCCTGCTGCCACAGGGCCCCTCCTGAAGTGGATCACCTAAGGAGAAGCAAGCTAAGCCTGCCCCTCCTGCC
>NW_024419932.1:415310-431201 GCF_014898765.1 Herpailurus yagouaroundi | reverse complement strand
CTCTGGAAAGCAGTGTGGAGGTTCCTCAGAAAATTAAAAATAGACCTACCCTATGACCCAGCAATAGCACTGCTAGGAATTTATCCAAGGGACACAGGAGTACTGATGCATAGGGGCACTTGTACCCCAATGTTCATAGCAGCACTCTCAACAATAGCCAAATTATGGAAAGAGCCTAAATGTCCATCAACTGATGAATGGATAAAGAAATTGTGGTTTATATACACTATGGAATACTACGTGGCAATGAGAAAAAATGAAATATGGCCTTTTGTAGCAACGTGGATGGAACTGGAGAGAGTGATGCTAAGTGAAATAAGCCATACAGAGAAAGACAGATGCCATATGTTTTCACTCTTATGTGGATCCTGAGAAACTTAACAGGAACCCATGGGGGAGGGGAAGGAAAAAAAAAAGAGGTTAGAGTGGGAGAGAGCCAAAGCATAAGAGACTGTTGAGAACTGACAGCAAACTGAGGGTTGATGGGGGGTGGGAGGGAGGGGAGAGTGGGTGACGGGTATTGAGGAGGGCACCTTTTGGGATGAGCACTGGGTGTTGTATGGAAACCAATTTGACAATAAATTTCATATATAAATAAAAAAAAATAAAATAAAATATATATAGAATTACTTTTAGACATGTAAACATTTTGACAGTTTTTACACTGTCAAACACATTGGCACAGAATTGTGTTTTCAACCTGTTTCTCTCAGGTTTATCATGTTTAAGACTTTCACTTATTGCTATATGGATATGTAGGTCATTCATTTTAACTGTGCATAGTGTTCTTATTATGGAAACGCATCATAATTCTTGATTTTCCTATTAATAGTATTTCTCTGTTAATAAATATTTCCATGCTTCTTAGTTCATGGATTACATTACTATTTTCCACCTTGTCATTTTTGCCCAAGTTGCCAAATCTTTTGGCTCCTGGCTAACAGACCCACCTCATTGTGTGTGCATGTGTGCGTGTTTCAGGAAGATGATAGTTATTAATAGTAACATATGTGAATATGCCTTATAATTTACAAGCACCTTTATGTACATTATCCCATGCAATTTGTTCAAACACTGTTAAATTTAGTCAATTTGGTTAAATCTAGTAAAGTAGACTTGGGAGAAGTTAAATGACTTGTTTAGATACACAGAAACAGTGGCAGAGTTGTGGACTCAAGTTTAGGTTGTTTGTCTTATAGCCCATGCCTTGTCTGTTAGGGGAGAGGGAAGAATTTTGAAAGATATATACTAACTTTTTCACTGATTTTTTTCCTGGTTATTTTTAAGAGACTTAAGGAAGGAAATGTTTCCTCTTGGCAGACATGGTAAAAGCATGAGGTAAAATGGAAAAAAAAAGTTTACTAGTAACCTTTTAAACTTAAGAAAATTTATTTTAAACAAACATGATTTTTTCAATTGCATTATTTATTGTTTTTAGAAGCACTCAAACAATACCCAAATAGTTACTACTCACAATAACAAAACTTATGTTTTGATGTTCATCTATCATTTTTAAACTTGTATATAACTTTTCAACATATTTAGAAACATGAAGTTTCCACAGCTACATGCCAGAGAACAACTAAACAAAAGAATGTTTTAAAATCATGTCAAACACATCAAATATTATTTGTGGCAAAGTACCAAACAGTATAATTAATTAAGTACTCTATTTTAAAATTTGTGAGAAGAAGCAAGCATAATATTGTACTGTTCTTTTAAAGAAGGTAGTTTTTAAAAATAATTGTATGCTGCCATTATGTTGTAGAGAACTGAAAAATATAAAGACATCACCAAAAATGGTAGAGTAGGGAACTCAAAGATTCCATGTCAAAAATGGTCAGTATCAACTTTTGCAGGACTCTGGAATCTAATAAAAACTTAAAACAACAAGGGGAAAACTAGTTTAAGATAAAAGCTCCTGCATTGTAGTAAGAGAGTGCCATGACATTTTAAATTACCAGACTATCATCCTAAATACTCCAGATCAGCTAGTGAAGTTTGCTAGTACCAGAAGGAACATTAGGGACCTTATTCAATTGTATCTGTGGGTCTTGACCATCTCGCTGGTCCTCCTCACAGAAGACACTAAGGTTTCCCTTTATTTTGCCTCAGAGCCTTCCCAGGAGTAGAGTGACTTTTGTCAAAAGCATTTAAAGGCTTGGATATTAGACACAGCAGCCTGGGGTAAAGGACAGTACCAAGGTCAAAAAATAAATAGAATGAGAAAACTGGGAGGAAGAGGCTAGGAAAGGAAATACATGGGAAAATAAGGGCTTTTAAAAGTTCCCCAATATACAGGGAGACTGAGAAGACCACACATATGCCCAGGATGGAATGCAACTGTTTCAAAGACCTGAGGAGGCCTTTCACCTCCAGCTAGCCTTCAGACTCTGTGCAAGAAGAAAGTGAAAATTAATACAGAGTTGAAAATGGTCTGGCTAAGCAGTGAACGAGTTCACCAGCACAGACCAATCTGCAAATACTGGGAGTGTTTCTTTTTTTTTTTTTTTTTCTTTTACTGGCTCCAGGTATTTAAAGTAACTGTCAAAATACCAGCTGATCACTAAGTTAAGGCAACACAGGTTTCAGTGGCAGACATGATAAAGACTACAGACTTTACAAAATCAATTTAGAAAAGTCACTAAACAAACAAGCAACAATCCACAACAGCCAACAACAACAAACCCTGAGGGAGAATATGATTTCCAGAGGTGCCATATTATACTATTCAAAATGTCGAGTTTCAGCAACAACAGAAAAATATGAAATGTGCAAAGAAAGTATGGCTTATTCACAACAAAAATGAAATTAGTAAAAACTGACTCTGAGGAAGCCGGACTTACTAGGGAAAGGCTTTAAGTCACTGAATTTAATATGCTCAAAGAGCTAAAGGAAACCACAGAAAAAGAACTAAAATAAACCAGGAAATTAATGTCTTGCCAAATGGGGAACATGAATAAACAGGAAGAAATTATTAAAAGGAACTAACAAAAATTCTGGAGCTGAAAATTACAGTAGCTGAAATTAAAAATTCAATTAAAAGGTTCAATATCAGACATGAACTTACAGAATACACTCACCAAGATACAATATAGTCAAACTGTCAAAGCCAAAGACAAAAAGAGTATCTCGAAAGCAGCATTCAGTCTTATTTGGACCCTAGTCAAAACAAACTGTTAAAAACCGATAACAGAATTGAAAACTTGAACACGGATTGGACATAAAACAGTATTCAGGAATTATTAATTGTTAGGTGGGAAAATGGTATTGTGGTATAAATATACATATGATATGTTATACATAAATTTTATAAATACATAAATACATATGAGAGTCCTTATAGATATGTACTTTGAAATACTTATGCACAAAATGATATTATGACCGACATTTGTTTCAAAAATAATTTCTAAGAGTAGGAAGTGGGAAAGGATACACATGAAGTAACATTGGCAATGAGTTAACCGTTGGAGCTGTGTGATGAGTACAGTGGCTTTCATTCTACTATTTTATTTTTGCATATGTTTTAATTTTTTTCATAACAAAAGTTAGAATAAAGTTAAGGTAAACTATAAAGAGAATGACATTCTAGTCGAAAAGGGAACAAAAGAGTATTAAGAAGAATTAGAAAAAATTACACCTCCTTTCCTGACCCCCACCCCCAACATTTTCGTATAGAGAAAATGGTGGGCATTGGTAGCAAGGAGGACCACAGGTTGAGAGCAGGGTAGGTGCGACATCTTGCTCATAGATGTTCTTGCATAAATTTTGTTTTTTAAGATATTGAATTAAAATGTGATTATCTTCACTACTCAAGTTTTCTGCACCCCCTTAACTTTTGTGACTAAACCCGACGCGGGGAGGGATGTAACCTGGGAGCAAAGGAGAGGAAGAAGCAAGTTCCCAGAGGAGGACAGGAAATGGCCAACAGGCCTCTAAGAAGATACTGCCCTTCCCAGGCAGGCAGAGAAAAGCCCAGGAATATACAAAGACGAAGAGTCACAGAGCCCAGCCTGGAGTTACTTCGAAGGACGAGGCGGCAGAGGGAAGGTGCGCAGACCAATCAGCTCTGCGCCACCTAGCGGGCAGCAAAGGGCGCGGGATGGGGGTAGTGCCGCTCGCGGTGACGAAGGCCTCACATGACCTGCCAATGGTGACTCGAACGCCTAGCTCTAGCGTCAGACTGGGCCGGCGCTCGCTCCCTTCTCGGTACATGCTCCTCGTGGCCCTGAGAGCGTGGGGGCCAGGGGAAGCCCCAAAGAGTAGGAATTGGAGGGGGAGCAGGTAAGGGACCTGGAGGAGGGGGAGAGTCCCCTGGGCCAGGGTGCGAGAGCCCACGCGGCCCACGGAGACCTCCTCGGGTCCCAGCTGCCCGGGGGCGGAACTGCGAAAGAACCGCAGCCCTCACGCCAAGCTGTGGCCCGCGTTTGGCCGCAGAAAATGGTAGGGCAGAGGGTTGGGCCGCCATGAGGCGATGACCCTTCGCAAACACCTGCCTCTCGCACTCAGGCCCCGCCCCCGTCCTTCTTCGTGTAGAAAATGGTAGTCAGTGCGGGGGATGGGGCGTCCGGGGGTGGGGGTGGGGGTGGGGGTGGGACGGCCGTGGGGTCTCGGGGGGCCCAGGAAAGGCTGGGTGGCGTCGGGTTGGCGCCGAGCACTGAGTTGCAGCAGTCCCCGCTTCCCCACCCCTGCCCTCTGCAGGTGTGCGGGTGTAGGTGTCCTGTCGGCTCAGGAGGGGGTGAGAATCGGGAGGAGGAGACTGCAAGGATAGGCCCAGGTCGTTGCGGGGGACAGTGGGGAGGCGGGTGGGGGTAACGTGTGGAAAGCCCGGAGACCCCAAATTCCTCCCACCAACAAGCCCCTCTCCACCTTGGTGCCTGCAGAGGCGTGGAGACGGATCGGCTGGGAGAAGGGTGGGCTTTGGGAGAGGAGCGACCAGAAGGGGGTAAGGCTCAGACTGGGGACCTGCCGGAAAGCGTAGGGAGCCTCTATGGTGGGAAAGTAAAATTTTAAAAAGCCTTTGGTATCCAAGGCTCTGAATTTTGGAACAGGCGTAGTAAGGGCCTCTGTCCTCGGTGCTGCTCCTCCCAAGAAAATAGTCCTTTTTCTGGTCTCTTATCTCCTAGGAGCAATGGCGTCCAAAGAGAAACAAACGGTGAAAAATCTCAACATGGAAAATGCCCAGCAGGAAAACGGAGAAGAACAAGGCCTCCTACAGAATGGTGAGGAAGCACACAATTCGAGAGGAGGTGAAGGCCAGAAGCATGGACGAAATGTCAGGCTGGGGCGAATGAGACGACTTGTCCCTAATTTTCGATGGGCCATACCCAACAGGCATATTGATCATAATGAAGTGGGAGATGATGTGGAAAAGTTCCTAGGGCAGATGATGGAAATCAGGAGAAAAACTAAGGACCAGCAAATGAGGCATCATAAGCACTTCCAAACTCCTGAACCTGATAATCATTATGACTTTTGCCTTATACCTTGAATTGTAAGGTTTTCCTTGCGGTTAATAATGTGGCCTCTGCTCTACAAGCTTGTAGTTTTGTGATTTACTTTTTAGGTAAACCTGTTGGTGTTTCCACTTAGCAGTTTGTAATTAAATATTGTTTTGTCTCAGTGTAAAACTTTCTGTCCAGTAGGGCAGTTTCACCCAGATTTAGGAAAAACTATTCTTTTCATAATATGAAATGAATAAATCAGTTTAAAAAGCAATCTTCCTTTTTCACCCTAGTCTTTATTTTTTGCTACTATCTGTCCTCACCTAGCTGCCTAGACTCAAAACCACAACTGTCTTTGACTTTTTGTTGTTGTCGTTACCATCCAATGAGTAAGGAAGGATCATATTCATAACATCTGATATTATTTTAAGAATGTATGCCCTACTGTTTTTCAGAGTGAGGCCACCACCTGCATAAAAACACCTTGAGAGGGGAGCACTTTTTTAATATTTTATTTATTTATTTATTTATTTATTTATTTATTTATTTATTTTTAAGAAGGAGAGAGTGGGGGAGGGGCAGAGAGAGAGGGGAACAGAAGATCCAAAGCCCAGTGTGGGGCTGGAACTCACAAACTGAGATCATGTGACCTGAGCTGAAGTTGGATGCTCAGGCGACTGAGCCACCCAGGCATTTATTTTGAGGGGGGAGAGGCAGAGAGAGAGCATGAGAGAATCCCAAACAGGCTCCACACTGTCAGCACAGGGGAGATTTTTAAGCTTTTTAATGTAGAACATCTGGCTTCTATTCTCCAGACTCACAGATGGGCATGCCACAATCTCCATTTGTTTTTGAGTTTTATTTATTTTGAGAGAGAGACCATGTAAGTGTGTGAGCAGGGGAGGGCAAAGAGGGAGAAAGAGAATCTTAAGCAGGTTCCATGCTATCAGTGCTGAGCTTGATGCAGGGTTAGATCTCACAAACCATGAGATCATGACCTGAGCCAAAATCAAGAATCCGACACTTAATTGACTGAGCCACCCAGGCGCCCCCAGAATCTTCATTTTTTAACACGCTTTCCTCATAAATCTAATGTACACTGAGGCCATATATATATATATATATATATATATATATGCACACACACATATACATATATATATACATATATATGTATATATCTAAGTACATATGTGTGTGCTGTATTATTAAGTGTGAAAAATAAAGTAAAATAAGAGGATGAATATCACCTGAATTTGATGGACAAAAACATTAAAAAGGAAAAGTACAGGGTCTTAAAATAGAACGGTATAAGAGTGGTAGGGATAATGACAGATGAGGGTACTGGTGTTCAGAGATGTTCAGAACCAAGGCTACCCCCTGCTATATAACTGGCTTGGGCCTTTTTCTCTAAGACTGTTATATGGGAATACAGAATATTTAACTTTTGTAACTGATAACAAGCTAAGGAGGGTATCAGGGAGACTCAGTAAGATTGAGGGTGTTTTTAATATTTTTGTATATTTTCAATGTAGATGCTTTAAATTTTATGAAAGAACAGAAAGAAATTTTAAAGACCTGACAACCCAGTCTTCTTCACGGTGATAATAGCCACCCATTATGGCTATTGAAATCAGTTTTGTGGCTCACAACAATCAATTTTAAAAAACAAATTAGGGAGTGCCTAAGTGACTCAGTCATTTAAGCATCAGATTTGATTTCAGCTTAGGTCGTGATCTCACGTTTTTTGAGACCAAGCCCTGTGTTGAGCTGCAGGCTGACATCGCAGAGCCTGCCTGGGTTTCTCTCCCTCTCTATCTGCCCCTCCCTCTCTCTCTACCCCTCCCCTGCTTGCTTGGGCTCTCTTTCTCTCTCTCAAACTAAACTTAAAATTAAAAAAAAAAAAGAACAAAAAACATCATAGTCCATCATCCAGTAGCATTAATAATTATTTTGAGGGGTGCCTGGATGGCTCAGTCGGTTTAGTATCCGACTTCAACTCAGGTCATGATCTCATGGTTTGTGGGTTCAAGCCCCACATTAGGCTCTGTGCTAGCAGTGTGGAGCATGCTTGGTATTATCTCTCTCTCCCTCTCTCTCTGGCCCTCCTCCACTTGCTCTCTCTCTCTCTCTGTCTGTCTCTCTCATTCAAAATACATAAATAAACTTTAAAAAAAAAGAATTATTTTTGAGGGCCACATGAGTAGCCCAGTTGGTTAAGCATCTGACTCTTGATTTCAGCTCAGGTCATGATTTCATGGTTTGTGGGATCCAGCTCTGCATCAGGCTCTGTGCTGACAGTGTGGAGCCTGTTTGGGATTCTCTCGTGCTCTCTCTCTGCCTCTCCCCCCTCAAAATAAATAAATTAGCTTTAAAAAAATATTTTAAGAAACTAGTTTTAGTTTTACTTGTAGGAAATATTGTAGCCTTAAAAATGTATTTCTTTTTTTTTTAATGTTTATTTATTTTTGAGAGAGAGTGTGAGCAGGGGAGGAGCAGAGAGAGAGGGAGACACAGAATCCAAAGCAGGGTCCAGGCTCTGAGCTGTCATTACAGAGCCCAATGCGGGGCTCGAACTCATGAACCATGAGATCGTGACCTGAGCTGAAGTCGGACACTTAACTGACTGAGCCGTCCAGGAGCCCACCCCCAAGGTAGTATGAGCATAGAACCTTCTAGAATCAGCAAAGTTCAGGGATCATAATCAGAACATGATTGAAGATAAACAAGGAAGCACGCTTTTCTGAGTGTTTCAGCAAGGGTGAAAGAGTGAGAACAGAACTTCCTGGAAAAAAATAAAAGCCAGGAGAAAAAGTAAAATTTACCGAGTAACAAGGCAATTGAAGGAGCACTGAGTTGCTGTAGTGAACACTTCCATTAACTTATACATCCCATGGGAGGGTCAATCTTTGTGGGCAGTACATTCTGACTTTTTAAGGTGATGATTGAAATATGTCATTGGGGAATGTCCCTAAAGAGGCCAGTAAGAAAATAAAAGAAATATGAAAACCAAAGAAAAGTGAATCAACTAGGAACAACAAAAAGGACTAAAGCATTCATCCCTATCAATCATTTATATATTCATGTTTACTTTCTTGAGGAACATGTGTATATTTTTATAGATTTTGAAACAGGGCTTAGGATAGAAGCTAAGTAATTAAAAAGAAAAAGGAGATATCTCTGAGTAGAGCCTTTCAGAAGCATATGCTGTCAACTTCAAATTACAGAAAATTGAGATATCATTGAGGGAGTCTTTAAAGAGGCCAGCAAGGAAAAAATTGAACTTATAACGAAAAAAAGTAAAAACAAACGAAATATCACGAGAAGAAAACACAAAACAAGTTATCACTTCTACTCTTTTCAGTCTGTGTCTACATGTAAGTAATTATGTTAGCGTTATTAAGGTATAACTAAAGTTCAGAAAGTACCTAAACTATGCAATTTGATCTGTGTTACATATATGTAAGCCTATGAAACCATAAACACAATGAAAATAGCAAGCACTCACATCACCTCCAAAAGTCTTTTTCTTCCCATTTGTAGTCTACCCCCACTTCCACCTCCATCCTCAAGCAAACTCTGGTCTGCTTTCTGTCACTATATTTTGATTTTTGCAGTATTTTTTATATAAAGTTAATCACAGAGCATACACTTTTTTTAATTTTTGTCTGACCTCATTTAGTCAATATAATGATTTTGCATGCAATAATAACATATTCTTTTCTACTGTTGAGTGATATTTCATGATATGGTGAATGTTTATCCCTTCATCTGTTGATGGGCACTTAGATAATTTCTAGTTGTTGGCTGTTACAAATAAAGCTGATATGAATATGCATGCACAGATTTTTGTGTAAACGTGTTTTCATTTTTCTTGGGAATGAAATGGCAACATTATATAGAAGTTGTAAGTTTAATTTTTAAGAAATAAACTACTAAACTGTTTTCCAAGGTGGTTTCACCATTTTACATTCCCATGAGTAGAGTATTAGAGTGCCAACTTTCCTCATCCTTATAATTACTCAGTGTGGTTAGGGTTTTTTTGTTAATATTTTTAATTTTTAAAAGTTTTTATTTAAATTCCAGGTAGTTAACATACAGTGTAATATTAGTTTCAAGCTGTACAATATAGTGATTGAACATTTCCATACAACACCAGGTGATCATCACAACAAGTGCACTCCTTAATCCCCATCACCTATTTAACCCATCCCACCACCTCTCTCCCCTCTGGTAACTATCAGTTTGTTCTCTATAGTTAAGAGTCTCTTTCTTGGTTTGCCTCTCTCTCTCTTTTCTTTACTTTTGCTCGTTTGTTTTGTTTCTTAAATTCCACATATGAGTGAAGTCATATGGTATTTGTCTTTCTCTGACTGACTTGATTTCCTTAGCGTAGTACTCTCTAGCTCCATCCACATTGTTTCAAATGGCAAGATTTCATTTTTTTTTATGACTGAGTAATATTCCATTCTACATATATACCACTTCTGTATCCATTTATCACTTGATGCACATTTGGACTCTTTCCATAGTTTGGCTATTGTAGATAATGGTGATATACACATTGGGGTGCATGTATCCCTTTGAATAGTATTTTTGTATTCTTTGGGTAAATACCTAGTACTTTAATAGCTGGCTCACAAGTAGTTCTATTTTTAAATTTTGGAGGAGCCTCCATAACTATTTTACAGAGTGGCTACACCAGTTTGCATTCCCACTGGCAGTGCAGGAGGGTTCCTCTTTCTCCACGTCCTTACCACCACCTGTTCTTTCTTGTGTTTTGATTTTACCCATTCTGATGGGTGTTAGGTGATATGTCATTGTAGTTTTGATTTGTATTTCCCTGATTATGAGAGATGTTGAGCATATTTTCATGTCTTTGTTGGAAATTTTAACCATTCTAAAGGGTGTATAGTATCTTGTGGCTTTAATTTTTATTTCTCTGATGACTAGTGATGTTCAGCATCTTTTCATGTACTCATTAGTCATTCATCTAGCTTCTTTTGTGAAAAAAAATTGTTCAAATATTTTGCTAATTTTTAAATTTGGTTGTTCATCCTCTTACTGCTGAATTGCAAGATTTCTTTATAAATTCTGTATTCAGTTTCGTTGATATATATGTTGTAAATTTTTCTCTCAGTCTTGGTTTGCCTTTTCATTTACTTGTTTCTTTCAAAGACCAAAGCTTTTAAATTTTTATGATGTCCATTTAATCAATTTTCCCTTTTATAATTGTGTTCTATTTAAATAATGTGCTGCTTAAACCAAGGTTATAAAGACTTTCTCTTCTATTTTACTCCAATAGTTTTATATTTTTTAGGCTTTTCATTTTGTTTTATGAACCATCTTAAGTTAATTTTTGTGTGAATGTGAAGTAACCCTTGGTGTTCATTTTTCCCATATTGATATCTGACTACTACAACACATTTGTTGAGAAGACTTTCCTTTCTCCATCCTATAGCTTTTTTATCTCTGTCAAAAATCAAGTACTTATGCATATGTAGCTGTATTTTTGTACTTTCTTTTCTGCTTTACTAATCACTATGTCTATCTTTCCACCAATATAAAATTGTCTTGATTGCTGTAGCCTTATAGTAAGTCTTGAAATTAGGTAGGGAAAGTCCTGCAACGTTGTTCTTCTCTGTTAAAATTGCTTTCAATATTCTAGGTCCCCTGAATTTTCATATAAGTTTTAGAATCAGTAAATGATCTATTTTTAAGCCTGCAAGAATTTTTTTTCCTTTTCAATTAAGATTTATTTTTTTAATTTAATTAATTAATTTATTTTTTAAATATGAAATTTATTGTCAAATTGGTTTCCATATAACACCCAGTGCTCACCCAAAAGGTGCCCTCCTCAATACCCATCACCCACCCTCCCCTCCCTTCGACCCCCCCATCAACCCCCAGTTTATTCTCAGTTTTTTCTTTAATTTTTTTTACATTTATTTATTTTTGAGAAACAGAGTGAGACAAAGCATGAGCAGGGGAGGGGCAGAGAGAGAAGGCGACACAGAATCTGAAGCAGGCTCCAGGCTCTGAGCAAGCAGTCAGCACAGAGTCTGATGCGGGCTCCAACCCACAAGAAACTGTGAGATCATGACCTGAGCCAAAGTCAGACGCTCAACCAACTGAGCCACCCAGGCGCCCCTGATCTGTTTTTAAGACTCACTTATGTTTCGGCTCCCTTCCTCTCTAACCTTTTTTTTTTTTCCCTTCACCTCCCCCATTGTCTTATGTTAAGTTTCTCAGGATCCACATAAGAGTGAAAACATATGGTATCTGTCTTTCCTATATGACTTATTTCACTTAGCATAAAACTCTCCAGTTCCATCCACATTGCTGCAAAAGGCCATATTGAATTCTGTCTCATTGCCACGTAGTATTCCATTGTGTATGTAAACCACAATTTCTTTATCCACTCATCAGTTGCTGGACGTTTAGGCACTTTCCATGAATTGGCTATTGTTGAAAGTGCGGCTATAAACATTGGGGTACAAGTGCCCCTATGAATCAGCACTTCCTGTATCCTTTGGATAAATTCCTAGCAGTACTATTGCTAGGTCTAGGATAGATCTATTTTTAATTATTTGAAGTACCTCCACACTGTTTTCCAGAGCGGCTGCATCGGTTTGCATTCCCACCAACAGTGAAAGAGGGTTTCCATTTCTCCAAATACTCGTCAGCATCAATAGTCTCCTGATTTGTTCATTTTAGCCACTCTGACTGGTGTGAGGTAGTATCTGAGTGTGGTTGTGATTTGTATTTCCCTGATGAGAAGCGACGTGGAGCATCTTTTCATGTGCCTGTTGGCCATTTGGAAGTCTTCTTTAGAGAAGTGTCTATTTATGTTTTTTGCCCATTTCTTCACTGGATTATTGGTTTTTTGGGTGTGGAGTTTGGTGAGCTCTTTATAGATTTTGGATACTAGCCCTTTGTCCGATATGTCATTTGTAAATATCTTTTCCCATTCCGTTGGTTGCCTTTTCGTTTTGTTGGTTGTTTCCTTTGCTGTGCAGAAGCTTTTTATCTTCATAAGGTCCCAGTAATTCACTTTTGCTTTTAATTCCCTTGCCTTTGGGGATGTGTCGAGTAAGAGATTGCTACGGCTGAGGTCAGAGAGGTCTTTTCCTGCTTTCTCCTCTAAGGTTTTGATGGTTTCCTGTCTCAGATTCAGGTCCTTCATCCATTTTGAGTTTATTTTTGTGAATGGTGTAAGAAAGTGGTCTAGTTTCATTCTTCTGCATGTTGCTGTCCAGTTCTCCCAGCACCATTTGTTAAGGAGACTGTTTTTCCATTGGATATTCTTTCCTGCTTTGTCAAAGATTAGTTGGCCATATTTTTGTGGCTCTAGTTCAGGGGTTTCTATGCTATTCCATTGGTCTATGTGTCTGTTTTTGTGCCAATACCATGCTGTCTTAATGGTTAGAGCTTTGTAGTAGAGGCTAAAGTCTGGGATTGTGATGCCTCCTGCTTTGGTCGTCTTCTTCAAAATTACTTTGGCTATTCGGGGCCTTTTGTGGTTCCATATGAATTTTAGGATTGCTTGTTCTAGCTTCGAGAAGAATGCTGGTGCAATTTTGATTGGGATTGCATTGAAAGTGTAGATAGCTTTGGGTAGTATTGACATTTTGACAATATTTATTCTTCCAAACCATGAGCACGGAATGTTTTTCCATTTCTTTGTAACTTCTTCAATTTCCTTCATAAGCTTTCTATAGTTTTCAGCATACAGATCTTTGACATCTTTGGTTAGATTTATCCCTAGGTATTTTATGCTTCTTGGTGCAATTGTGAATGGGATCAGTTTCTTTATTTGTCTTTCTGTTGCTTCATTATTAGTGTATAAGAATGCAACTGATTTCTGTACATTGATTTTGTATCCTGCGACATGGCTGAATTCATGTATCAGTTCTAGCAGACATTTGGTGGAGTCTATCGGGATTTCCAAGTATACTATCATGTCATCTGCAAAAAGTGAAAGCTTGACTTCATCTTTGCTGACTTTGATGCCTTTGATTTCCTTTTGTTGTCTGATTGCAAGCACTTCCAACACTATGTTACACAACAGCGGTGAGAGTGGACATCCCTGTCATGTTCATGATCTCAGGGAGAAAGCTCTCGGTTTTTCCCCACTGAGGATGATATTAGCTGTGGGCTTTTCATAAATGGCGCTGATGATGTTTAAGTATGTTCCTTCTATCTCGACTTTCTCGAGGGTTTTTATTAAGATAGGATGCTGAATTTTGTCAAATGCTTTTTCTGCATCTATTAACAGGATCATATGGTTCTTATCTTTTCTTTTATTAATGTGATGTGTCAAATTGATTGATTTGCGAATGTTGAACCAGGCCTGCAGCCCAGAAATGAATCCCACTTGATCATGGTGAATAATTCTTTTCATATGCTGTTGAATTCAATTTGCGAGTTCCTTATTGAGAATGTTTGCATCCATATTCATCAGGGATATTGGCCTGCGGTTCTCTTTTTTTGCTGGGTCTCTCTCTGCTTTAGGAATCAAAGGAATGCCGGTTTCCTAGAATGAGTCTGGAAGTTTCCCTTCCCTTTCTATTTTTTGGAAAAGCTTGAGAAGGATAAGTATTATCTCTGCCTTAAATGTCTGGTAGAATTCCACTGGGAAGCCATCTGGTCCTGGACTCTTGCTTGTTGGGAGATTTTTGATAACTGATTCAATTTCTTTGCTGGTTATGGGTTTGTTCAAGTTTTCTATTTCTTCCTGTTTGAATTTTGGGAGTGTGTGGGTGCTTAAGAATTTGTCCATTTCTTTCAGGTTATCCAGATTTTTGGCATATAATTTTGAAGAGTATTCCCTGACAATTGCTTGTATTTCTGAGGGATTGGTTGTAATAATTCCATTCTCACTCATGATTTTATCTATTTGGGTCATCTCCCTTTTCTTTTTGAGAAGCATGGATAGAGGTTTATGAATTTTGTTTCTTTTTTCAAAAAAACAACTCTTGGTTTCATTGATCTGCTCTACAGTTTTTTTAGATTCTATATTGTTTATTTCTGGTCTGATCTTTATTATTTCTCTTCTTCTGCTGGGCTTGGGGTGTCCTTGCTGTTCTGTTTATATGTCCTTCAGGTGTGCTGTTAACTTATGTATTTGGAATTTTCTTGTTTCTTGAGATAGGCCTGGATTGCAATGTATTTTCCTCTCAGGACTGCGTTTGATGCATCCCAAAGCGTTAGGATTGTTGTATTTTCATTGTCATTTGTTTGTATATATTTGTTAATTTCATCTCTAATGGCCTGGTTGACCCATTCATTCTTTAATATGGTGTTCTTTTTTTTTAATATATGAAGTTTATTGTCAAATTGGTTTCCATACAAAACCCAGTGCTATTCCCAAAAGGTGCCCTCCTCAATACCCATCACCCACCCTCTCCTCCCTCCCACCCTCCATCAACCCTCAGTGTGTTCTCACTTTTTCAGAGTCTCCTATGCTTTGGCTCTCTTCCACTCTAACCTCTACTTTTTTTTGCTTCCCCTCCCCCATGGGTTTCTGTTAAGTTTTTCAGGATCCACAAAAGAGTGAAAACATATGGTATCTGTCTTCTCTGTATGGCTTATTTCACTTAGCATCACACTCTCCAGTTCCATCCACCTTGCTACAAAGGGCCATATTTCATTCTTTCTCATTGCCACGTAGTACTCCATTGTGTATCTAAACCACAATGTCTTTATCCATTCATCAGTTGATGGACATTTAGGCTCTTTCCAAAATGTGGCTATTGTTGAGAGTGCTGCTATAAACATTGGGGTACAAGTGCCCCTATGCATCACCACTCCTGTATCCCTTGGGTAAATTCCTAGCAGTGCTATTGCTGGGTCATAGGGTAGGGCTATTTTTAATTTTCTGAGGAACCTCCACACTGTTTTCCAGAGCGGCGGCACCAATTTGCATTCCCACCAACAGTGCAAGAGGGTTCCCATTTCTCCACATCCTCTCCAGCATCTATAGTCTCCTGATTTGTTCATTTTAGCCACTCTGACTGGTGTGAGGTAGTATCTGAGTGTGGTTGTGATTTGTATTTCCCTGATGAAGAACGAAGTTGAGCAACTTTTCATGTGCCTGTTGGCCATCCGGATGTCTTCTTTAGAGAAGTGTCTATTCATCTATTCATGTTTTCTGCCCATTTCTTCACTGGGTTATTTGTTTTTCAGGTGTGGAGTTTGGTGAGCTCTTTATAGATTTTGGATACTAGCCCTTTGTCCGATATGTCATTTGCAAATATCTTTTCCCATTCCGTCGGTTGCCTTTTAGTTTTGTTGGTTGTTTCCTTTGTTGTGCAGAAGATTTTTATGTCCATAAGGTCCCAATAGTTCACTTTTGCTTTTAATTCCCTTGCCTTTGGGGATGTGTCAAGTAAGACATTGCTACGGCTGAGGTCAGAGAGGTCTTTTCCTGCTTTCTCCTCTA
>NW_024419932.1:414821-415300 GCF_014898765.1 Herpailurus yagouaroundi | reverse complement strand
GTCTTTTCCTGCTTTCTCCTCTAAGGTTTTGATGGTTTCCTGTCTCACATTCAGGTCCTTCATCTACTTTGAGTTTATTTTTTTGAATGGTGTGAGAAAGTGGTCTAGTTTCAATCTTCTGCATGTTGCTGTCCAGTTCTCCCAGCACCATTTGTTAAAGACACTGTCTTTTTTCCACTGGATATTCTTTCCTGCTTTGTGAAAGATTAGTTGGCCATACGTTTGTGGATCTAGTTCTGGGGTTTCTATTCTATTCCATTGGTCTATGTGTCTGTTTTTGTGCCAATACTATGCTGTCTTGATGATTACAGCTTTGTAGTAGAGGCTAAAGTCTGGGATTGTGATGCCTCCTGCTTTGGTCTTCTTCTTCAAAATTACTTTGGCTATTCGGGGCCTTTTGTGGTTCCATATGAATTTTAGGATTGCTTGTTCTAGTTTCGAGAAGAATGCTGGTGCAATTTTGATTGGGATTGCATTGA
>NW_024419932.1:406427-414721 GCF_014898765.1 Herpailurus yagouaroundi | reverse complement strand
GAAAGTGGTCTAGTTTCAACCTTCTGCATGTTGCTGTCCAGTTCTCCCAGCACCATTTGTTAAAGAGACTGTCTTTTTTCCATTGGATGTTCTTTCCTGCTTTGTCAAAGATGAGTTGGCCATACGTTTGTGGGTCTAGTTCTGGGGTTTCTATTCTATTCCATTGGTCTATGTGTCTGTTTTTGTGCCAATACCATGCTGTCTTGATGATGACAGCTTTGTAGTAGAGGCTAAAGTCTGGGATTGTGATGCCTCCTGCTTTGGTCTTCTTCTTCAAAATTACTTTGGCTATTCGGGGCCTTTTGTGGTTCCATATGAATTTTAGGATTGCTTGTTCTAGTTTCGAGAAGAATGCTGGTGCAATTTTGATTGGGATTGCATTGAATGTGTAGATAGCTTTGGGTAGTATTGACATTTTGACAATATTTATTCTTCCAATCCATGAGCACAGAATGTTTTTCCATTTCTTTATATCTTCTTCAATTTCCTTCATAAGCTTTCTATAGTTTTCAGCATACAGATCTTTTACATCTTTGGTTAGATTTATTCCTAGGTATTTTATGCTTCTTGGTGCAATTGTGAATGGGATCAGTTTCCTTATTTGTCTTTCTGTTGCTTCATTGTTAGTGTATAAGAATGCAACTGATTTCTGTTCATTGATTTTGTATCCTGCAACATGGCTGAATTCATGTATCAGTTCTAGAAGACTTCTGGTGGAGTCTATCGGATTTTCCATGTATAGTATCATGTCATCTGCAAAAAGTGAAAGCTTGACTTAATCTTTGCCCATTTTGATACCTTTGTTTTCCTTTGTTGTCTGATTGCTGATGTTAGCACTTCCAACATTATGTTAAACGACAGCGGTGAGAGTGGACATCCCTGTCGTGTTCCTGATCTCAGGGAAAAAGCTCTCAGTTTTTCCCCATTGAAGATGATGTTAGCTGTGGGCTTTTCATAAATGGCTTTCATCATCTTTAAGTATGTTCCTTCTAGCCCGACTTTCTCGAAGGTTTTTATTAAGAAACGTTGTTGAATTTTGTCAAAGGCCTTTTCTGCATCGATTCACAGAATCATATGGTTCTTATCTTTTCTTTTATTAATGTCATGTATCACGTTGATTGATTTGTGAATGTTGAACCAGCCCTGCATCCCAGGAATGAATACTACTTGATCATGGTGAATAATTCTTTTTATATGCCGTTGAATTCGATTTGCTAGTATCTTATTGAGAATATGTGCATCTATATTCATCAGGGATATTGGCCTGTAGTTCTCTTTTTTTACTGGGTCTCTGTCTGGTTTAGGAATCAAAGTAATACTGGCTTCATAGAATGCGTCTGGAAGTTTTCCTTCCCTTTCTATTTTTTGGAATAGCTTGAGAAGGATAGGTATTATCTCTGCTTTAAATGTCTGATAGAACTCCGCTGGGAAGCCATCTGGTCCTGGACTCTTATTTGTTGGGAGATTTTTGATGACTGATTCAATTTCTTCGCTGGTTATGGGTGTGTTCAACTTTCTATTTTCTCCTGATTGAGTTTTGGAAGCGTGTGGGTGTTTAGGAATTTGTCCATTTCTTCCAGATTGTCCAGATTGTTGGCATATAATTTTTCATAGTATTCCCTGATAATTGTTTGTATCTCTGAGGGATTCGTTGTAATAATTCCATTTTCATTCATGATTTTATCTATTTGGGTCCTCTCCCTTTTCTTTTTGAGAAGCACGTATAGAGGTTTATGAATTTTGTTTCTTTTTTCAAAAAACCAACCCTTGGTTTCGTTGATCTGCTCTACAGTTTTTTGATTTTATTCTATATTGTTTATTTCTGCTCTGATATTTATTTTTTCTCTTCTTCTGCTGGATTTAGGCTGTCTTTGCTGTTCCGCTTCTATTTCCTTTAGGTGTGCTGTTAGATTTTGTATTTGGGATTTTTCTTGTTTCTTGATATAGGCCTGGGTTGCAATGCATTTTCCTCTCAGGGCTGCCTTCGCTGCATCCCAAAGCGTTTGGATTGTTGTATTTTCACTTTCATTTGTTTCCATATATTTTTAAATTTCTTCTCTAATTGCCTGGTTGACCCACTCATTCTTTAGTAGGTTGTTCTTTAACCTCCATGCTTTTGGAGAATTTCCAGACTTTTTCCTGTGGTTGATTTCAAGCCATAGCATTGTGGTCTGAAAGTATGCATGGTCTGATCTCAATTCTTGTATACTTATGAAGGGCTGTTTTGTGACCTAGTAGGTGATCTATCTTGGAGAATGTTCAATGTACACTCGAGAATAACGTATATTCCCTTGCTTTGGGATGCAGAGTTCTAAGTATATCTGTCAAGGCCACTTGATCCAGTGTATCATTCAGGGCCCTTGTTTCTGTATTGACCATGTGTCTAGATGATCTTTCCATTGTTGTAAGTGGGGTATTAATGTCCCCTGCAATTACCATATTCTTATCAATATGGTTGCTTATGTTTGTGATTTTTTTCATATATTTGGGGACTTCCGTATTTGGTGCATAGACATTTATAACTGTTAGCTCTTCCTGATCGATAGACCTTGTAATTATTATGTAATGCCCTCCTTCATCTCTTGTTATAGCCTTTAATTTTTTTTATAGCCTTTAATTTAAAGTCTAGTTTGTCTGCTATAAGTATGGCTACTCCATCTTTCTTGTGACTTCCAGTAGCATGATAGATAGTTCTCCATCCCCTCACTTTCAATCTGAAGGTGTCCTCAGGTCTAAAATGAGTCTCTTGTAGACAGCAAATAGATGGGTCTTGTTTTTTTTATCTATTGTGAAATCCTATGTCTTTTGGTTGGAGCATTTAATCCATTTACATTCAGTGTTATTATGGAAAGATATGGGTTTAAAGTCATTGTGTTGTCTGTAGGTTTCATGCTTGTAGTGATGTCTCTGGTACTTTTTGGTCCTTGCAACATTTCACTCCGAATGCCCTTTAGGATCTCTTGTAGGGCTGGTTTAGTGCTGATGAATTCCTTCAGTTTTTGTTTGCTTGGGAAGACCTTTATGTCTCCTTCTATTCTGAATGACAGACTTGTTGGATACAGAATTCTCAGCTGCATATTTTTTTGTTCATCACATTGAAGGTTTCCTGCCATTACATTCTGGCCTGCCAAGTTTCAGTAGATAGGTCTTCCACTATTCTTATGTTTCTCCCTTTATATGTTAGAGCGTGTTTATCCCTAGCTGTTTTCAGAATTTTCTTTTTATCCTTGTATTTTGCCAGTTTCACTATGGTATATCGTGCAGAAGATCCATTCAAGTTACATCTGAAGGGAGTTCTCTGTGCCTATTGGATTTCAATACTGTTTCCTTCCCCATATCAGGGAAGTTCTCAGTTATGATTTGTTCAATTACACCTTCAGCCCCTTTCTCTCTCTCTTCCTCTTCTGGAATTCCTATTATATGGATATTGTTCCATTTGATTGCATCACTTGGTTCCCTAATTCTCCCCTCATACTCCTGGATATTTTTATCTCTCTTTTTCTCACCTTCGTCTTTTTCCATAGTTTTATCTTCTAATTCTCTCCTCTGCTTCTTTAATCTGAGCTGTGGTTGCTTCCATTTTATTTTGAACTTCATTTATAACATTTTTTATCTCCTCATGATTATTCCTTAGTCCCTTGATCTCTGTAGCAATAGATTCTCTGCTGTCCTCTATACTTTTTTTCAAGCCCAGCGACTAATTTTTTTTTTTTTACTGTTATACTAAATCCTTGTTCTGTTATATTGCTTAAATCTTTTTGATAACTTCGTTAGCTGTCTCTACTTCCTGGAGTTTCTTTTGAGGAGAATTCTTCTGTTTCGTCATTTTTTATATTCTCTGGTGTGGCGGGGAACTGCAGGGCTCTTCCCCTGTGCTGTCTGGATTAACTTGTGTTGGTGGGCAGGGCCGCAGTCAGGCCTGATGTCTGTCCCCAGCCATCCACTGGGGCAACAGTCAGACTGGTGTGTACCTTATCTTCCCATCTCCCAGGGGCAGGACTCACTGTAGAGTGGTGTGGCCCCTGTATGGGCTACTTGCACACTGCCAGGCTTGTGGGGCTACTTTGGCGTATTAGCCGGGGTGGATCTGAGAGGTGCACAGGGACAGGAGGACAGCTCGCTTTGCCATCGGTTGTCCCCTGTGGGAGTGGCCCTGCAACACTGGGAAGGAGGCACACCCGTTGGAGGGATGGATCCACAGAAGCACAGCATTTTGTTTTTGCACGGTGCAAGCAAGTTACATGAAGGGAACTGGTTCCCTTTGGAATTTCCCCTGGCGATGGGAGAGGGAGATGGCGCTGTCCAGTGCCTTTGTTCCCCACCGAGCTGAGCTCTGTCTTCCAGGGCTCAACGCCTCTCCCTCCTGGTGTCCTCTCACCCTCCCACTCTCCGAACAGAGCTGTTGACTTATAACATTCCAGATATTAAGTCCCGCTCGCTGTCAGAACTCATGCAGTCCAGCCCTTCTGCTTTTGCAAGCCAGACTCAGGGATTCCACCTTGCCGGGTGGGCTGCCCCTCCAAGGCCCTGGCTCCCTCCCGCCAGTCCATGTAGCAAGTACCACCTCTCTGCCCTTCCTACCCTCTTCCGTGGGCCTCTTGTCTACACTTGGCTCTGGAGAGTCCATTCTGCTAGTCTTTTCGTGGTTTTCTGGGTTATTTACGCAGATATGGATCGAATCTATGAGGTGATCAGCAGGACGAGGTGAACCCAGCATCCTCCTATGCCGCCATCTTCCCACAACCTCAATTAAGATTAAGCTTGCAAGAATTTTTATCGGGATTGTTTTGAATATATATATATATATATATATATATATATATATATTTGGTGAGAATAACTATATTAATAGATTTTCAATATGTGAACATGGTATGACTTCCATTGACATAAATCTTATTAAATTCTCCCAGCAACGTTTTGTAGTTGTCATTATGGGGGTCTTAGGGACATATTTTGTCACATTTACTCCTAGGTATTTTATTGGTTTTGTTGCTGCTATATATGGAATTTTTAAATTTAATTTCTCGATTGTTGCTGCTACTACATAAGAATACAATTTATTTTTTCTATATTAATCTCATATCCTATGGCATTGCTAAATTCATTTATTAATTCTAGTCACTAATTCTAGATTCCCTGCAGCTTTTTACATAAGCATTTATACCATCTACAACTAGGGACAGTGTTTTTATAAGGAAAAACACAAATAGATGTCTTGTCACAGCAGTCAAGGAAAAGGACAAGGCCCCTGAAAGAAGTTGAAAACTCTGTGTCTTTCACATAGGGTATCTTCTCTCTTTTTTCATTCTTGGAAGTTTCCCACAATCATCACAGTCAAATACAGCTTCATGTAAATGACGTATTCAGGTCCTTTCTGATAAGGGGATTTGAGAAGGATGCCAGGGTCCAAGAATTGATTTGGAAAGTAACAAGACATATGTAAAGAGCAATGTAAATGTAACTGGTTTCTGACCATTAGGCCAAACATTTCCAAGTGAATGACAGACTCTGGTCCAGTAGTAAATCAGTCAGGAGGACCAATTTCAGAAGAAAGGTTAGATAAGAACAGGACCACTGGAGATGTGTCCTTTAGGCACTTTGCATCCACTAGCAAGGCTATTATCAAAAAGCAAACAATAACAAGTATTCATGAAGATGTGGAGAATTATAATCTTTATACATTGCTGATAGGAATGTAGAACCATGCACTTGCCATTGAAAACAGTTTGGCAATTCCTCCAAAAGTTATACATAGAGCTACCATGTGACCTAATGATTTCCTTGTAGGTATATACTCAAAATAATTGAAAGCATATGTTCACAATATTTGTACACAAATGTTCATAATAGCAAAAGTGCCAACAACCCAAATATCCATCAACTGACAAATCAATAAACAAAATGTGGTATATTCTTGTAACAAAATATTCAATACACATAAAAAGGAATGAAGTCCTGATAAATGCTACAACGTGGGTAAATTTGAAGACACTATCTAAATGAAAACCAAACCTAAAGGGTACGTATTATATGATTCCATTTATATGAAGTGCCCAGAATAGACAAATCTGTTGATACAAAAAGTAGAATAGTGGTGGTAGCGGGTGGGGGATGGGGGGTGGGCTTGACTACTAAAGGGTATATATAAAGTTTCCTTTTGGGGTATTAAAAAGGAGAACATCAATAACCAGATGGAACAATTTATTATTAATAAATAAAACAGTTTGATTATCTCCCAATAAAACAAAAATATATAAACAGTAACATGGACATATTTAGGTAAAAGAAGTCTTTTTTTTTTTTTAGTGTTTATTTATTTTCGAAGGAGAGAGAGACAGCGTGAGCAGGGAAGTGGTAGAGAGAGAAGACACAGAATCCAAAGCAGACTCCAGGCTCTGAACTGCCAGCACAGAGCCTGACACAGGGCTCGAACTCACAAGCTGTGAGATCATGACCTGATCTGAAGTCAGACACTTAACCGACTGAGCCACCCAGGTGCCCCAAAGTCTTTTTTTAATATAATTTATTATCAAGTTAGCTAACATACAGTGTATACAGTGTTCTCTTGGCTTCAGGAGTAGATTCCTATATTCATTGCTTACATTACAGCACCCAGTGCTCATCCCAAAAAGTGCCCCCCTCAATACCCATCACCCATTTCCTCTCCCTGCACCCCCCCCATCAACCCTCAACTTGTTCTCTGTATTTAAGTGTCTCTTACGATTTGCCTCCGTCTGCTTGAAACTATTTTTTCCTCTTCCCTCCCCCCATGGTCTTCTGTTAAGTTTGTCAAATTTCACATATGAGAGAAAACATGATATCTGTCATTCTCTGACTGAGTTATTTCACTTTGCATAATAACCTTCAGTTCCATCCACGTTGTTGCACATGGCAAGAGTTCATCGGGAATACAAACTGGTGCAGTTGCTCTCAAAAACAGTATGGAAGTTTCTCAAAAAATCAAGAAGTCTTTTACTATATGACAAAGTTGACATGTCAATCTGAAAAGAAATCTGTGTCACTCAATATATTTTTCTCATTTCTTTGTGTTATGCTAACTTGGGAACTAGAAAATTAATGTAACTCCCAGAACTAGGCCTCTCAGCCCAAGGGGAAAGCATTTTATTTCCGACATCCCTCCCTATTAAGAAGTTAATTTCCACCTATGCATGATAAAGCATGGGTACCATATGACAAAAGTTCGTAACAACCAGTCTTGTCATCTAAGAATAAGGAATATAAGCTTGAATCCGAGGTCTGCCATTTACTAGGTATGTTTTGGACACAGGAAGTAGATGAGTATGTAATACATGATAATCACACTCCAACATACCCTTTTCCATAACTATTTAGACTATTTACATTATACTAAGCAATTTCTGATACACCCACATTTTGTGTCATCCGTCAGGAGGCCGTAGTTCAGTCAACCAACTGAGCAAACAATAAGAATCTAGCTGCATGAGACAACACATTGAATTTAGAATCTCGAGAGAGGGAAGATGGCGGCGTAGGAGGACGCTGGGCTCACCGCGCGTCCTGCTGATCACTTAGATTCCACCTACACTTGCCTAAATAACCCAGAAAACCACCAGAGGATTAGCAGAACGGAGTCGCCAGAGCCAAGCGCAGACGAGAGGCCCACGGAAGAGGGTAGGAAGGGCGGCGAAGCGGTGCGCGCTCCACGGACTGGCAGGAGGGAGCCGGGGCAGAGGGGCAGCTCGCCGGCCAAGCAGAGCCCCTGAGTCTGGCTTGCAAAAAGCGGAGGGTCCTGACGGACTGTGTTCCGACAGCAAGCGCGACTTAGTGTCTGGGAGGTCATAACAGCTCTGCTCAGAAAGCGGGAAGGCTGGAGGACAAAGGGAAGGAGAGCTGCTGAGCCCCCGGACGACAGAGCTCAGTTTGGTGGAGAACAAAGGCGCTCGCCAGCGCCATCTCCCCTGCCCATCCCCCAGCCAAAATCCCAAAGAGAACCAGTTCCTGCCAGGGAACTTGCTCGCTCCCCGCAAACACCCAACTCTGCGCTTCTGCGGAGACAAACCTCCAGCAGCGGATCTGACTCCCTCCTGCTGCCACAGGGCCCCTCCTGAAGTGGATCACCTAAGGAGAAGCAAGCTAAGCCTGCCCCTCCTGCCTCTTTGCACCTTGCCTACCCACCCCAGCTAATATGGCAGATCCCCAGCATCACAAGCCTGGCAGTGTGCAAGTAGCCCAGACGGGCCACACCACCCCACAGTGAATGCTGCCCCTAGGAGAGGGGAAGAGAAGGCACGCACCAGTCTGACTGTGGA
>NW_024419932.1:311597-401427 GCF_014898765.1 Herpailurus yagouaroundi | reverse complement strand
AAATAGACCTACCCTATGACCCAGCAATAGCACTGCTAGGAATTTATCCAAGGGACACAGGAGTACTGATGCATAGGGGCACTTGTACCCCAATGTTCATAGCAGCACTCTCAACAATAGCCAAATTATGGAAAGAGCCTAAATGTCCATCAACTGATGAATGGATAAAGAAATTGTGGTTTATATACACTATGGAATACTACGTGGCAATGAGAAAAAATGAAATATGGCCTTTTGTAGCAACGTGGATGGAACTGGAGAGTGTGATGCTAAGTGAAATAAGCCATACAGAGAAAGACAGATACCATATGGTTTCACTCTTATGTGGATCCTGAGAAACTTAAGAGGAACCCATGGGGGAGGGGAAGGAAAAAAAAAAGAGGTTAGAGTGGGAGAAAGCATAAGTGACTGTTGAGAACTGAGAGCAAACTGAGGGTTGATGGGGGGTGGGAGAGAGGAGAGGGTGGGCGGGTGATGGGTATTGAGGAGGGCACCTTTTGGGATGAGCACTGGGTATTGTATGGAAACCAATTTGACAATAAATTTCATATAAAAAAAGGTAAAAATGAATTTAGAATCTCTGCTATGTGCAAAAATATTGATGAATTCAATTTAATTTATTAATTTAACAAATTGTGTAGCATGTATTACATACCTGGTGCTGTTCTAGGTATTGGGGAATCACAACACTAAACAAAACAGCAAAAAAAATGTCTTCATAGAACTTGAATATCTGTTGGAGAAACAAGACAAAGCTCAGGAGGAAACATCTGAAGGAGGCAAAGGAGTGATCTAGGCAGATATTTGAGGGTAGAGTCTTCCAATCAGAGGGAAAAGCAATGCAATGGACCTGAATTGAAAGCATGCCTGAAAAAAGTAGCTAAAATTATGCCATTTCCCAGCTTTAATATTCTCACACATATTTTCAAGATTTGCCGAAGTAACAAATAATTTGAAAAAGTAGGATTTGTAGGATACCATAATAAAACATTTTTTTTTACCTGCTGTCTATGTAAACCTACTTTTTCACACTAGTTCTCCTGTCCCTTGAGTTGAATCTAGGGTATGTCCCATGACTTCCCTGCATGTCTGTAAGTAAAAATATCCTCCTGTCAGTTGTAGTCACAAAACAGTTTCTGTTCAATTAAGGCAGAAAAGAAATAACAATTGTATAATTGTATAACTTGTATAACTGGTACCATTATGGCCATAAAGTACTGGCACTTTCTATGTTGTGAAGGTATCTAAAGTTAACTCTTTCCCTTGTGTGGTTCCCTTTTTTGGTTCTCTAGGGCTTCCTCTATTGTTGAAAATCTCTTACTTGCTCTTCTCTTGTAATGTCAAAAAAATTAGTCTTGCCTTTTAGATTTCTCAGGGATGAGTTAGATACCTACTGTGTTAACAAGTTATGGGGACACTGAATAGACCCATTGACTTTTTTGCCTTAGGACTGAGGTGACAGTGAAGAACAGCAACTCCTTCTCTACAGTGGAAGCACTCATGAAATGCCAATAGTTCTCGCTAAAAATCCTCTTCAATCTCTGACAATCTTTTTGGCCTCTCAAATGTCTTTTGTAGTCTAAAAATGTGTAGTTATCTAGGGGTAACCAACTCAGTACTCATCCAAGTCCTTTGCATGACCTGTTTTTATCACCTTGTTTTACACTTTGGAATTTGACAGTAGTAGAAACCAATTATCTTGAGACCTCAACCAAAAATGTGACTGAAATAGGTTATTTTATATACATATATATATATATATATAGAGAGAGAGAGAGAGAGAGAGAGTATAAAATTCTGTAATTCATCTGATGTATGAGTTGTCTATTTCATTTTTTATAATTATAGTGTCCTCCCTCCCCACCTGGCATGCTGGGTTATAGATTTAGAGAAAATGAGTGACTGAAGGCAATGGGGAGAGAATGAAGACAATTGGTCTCCCTTGGAAGGTGCCTTCAGACAGGCTGTTACAGGTTTTCAAACAAAGCAGGAATACTCTCACCCATAAAGGGGAAGATAAACTAATTTGGTAAGGAAGACATAGTAAGGAATGAAAGTGGGCTTACTATTAGAGTTCAATTTTTCCCCTTCCTTATTTTGATCTCCTCTTCCTCCCAAATCCTTGTACTGCTCATTCCTCAAGGCCTAGCACTGACAACACAGCATCTGAGACCATGCTACTTGGAAGTGAACTCTCCCATCTTTGTCATTGATGGGCATTGAGGCACATGGAGTCTCAACCACTCTTATGGTCCTTAACAATGGGTAGTCTGTCTTCTTCCTCTTTCCAGTATGTGTGTGGAAGGCAGGGGCTACTTTCTCAGGAAGTTAGGTACTAGGGTAACAGCAGGGGCCCACCCTCACTCTGCCTAAGTGACTTCTGTTAATGTTTAAATTGTGCATCTCCAGAAATCTTGGAAGCTCAGAAGAAGCTATTTGTTTATTGGCTTACAACTACACCTTCTTTCTGCCCACACAAAGTTGGGAGCAGAAGTTTTACTGACTCCTCTTCTGCTTATTCTGCTTACATGTAGTCAGAGACAACATTAACATCATATTAATGGAATTATTGGCAGAAGATATCCCCCCCTTATTATGAAGAAAGTGCTTGTTTTGTGATCAGATGCTGTGTCCTGAACAATTTCACAGCACATAAGCTCCATTTACATTTGAGTTTAACTTAAACACAACATATTTTATAGTTTTGGATTGGCAATGTATTCATACATTTCAATAATAAAAAATAATTAAGAGGGTGGTTCAATATTCATGAAACAATCAACATGATATTTCATATCCATAAGAGAAAGGATAAAAACCATATGGTCATTTCAATAGATTCAGACAAAGCATTCAACAAGGTACAACATCCATTCGTGATAAAGCCCCTCAACAGAGTAGGTCTAGAGGGAACGTATCTCAACATAAAAAAGAATTAAGAGGGTGGTTCAATATTCATGAAACAATCAACATGATATGTCACATCAATAAGAGAAAGGATAAAAACCATATGATCATTTCAATAAATTCAGACAAAGCATTCAACAAGGTACAACATCCATTCGTGATAAAACCCCTCAACAGAGTAGGTCTAGAGGGAACATATCTCAACATAATAAAGGCCTTATATGAAAAACCCACAGTGAACATCATACTCAGAGAGGAAAAACTTAGAGCTTTTCCCCTAAGGTCAGTAACAAGACAACTATGTCCACTCTTAGCACTTTTATTCAATACAGTACTAAAAGTCCTAACCAAAGCAATCAGACAACATAAAGAAATAAAAGGCATCCAAATAGGTAAAGAAGAAGTAAAACTTTTACATTTGCAGATGACATGATACTCAATATAGAAAATCCTAAAGACTTCACCAAAAAATTACTAAAATTGAATTCAGTAAATTCAATTTTAAGTAAGTGAATTCAGTAAATTTGCAGCATACAAAATTAATTTACAGAAATCTGTTGCATTTCCATGAAGGAGTGGAAAGTGAGATTAAGAAAATAATTTCATTTATAATTGCACCAAAACAATAAAATATCTGTGAATAAACTTAACCAAAGAGGTGAAAGTCTTCTACTCTGAAAACTACAAAACACTGATGAAAGAAATTCAAGACCACATAAAGAAATGGAAAGACATTCTATGCTCATGGATTGGAAGAACAAATACAGCAAAACCTTGGATTGTAAGTAACTTGTTCTGTGAGTGTTCTGCAAGACGAGCAAACATTTCTAATAAATTTTAATTTGATAAATGAGCGATGTCTTGCAATAGGACTAATACGTGATGCCAAACACCACATGATCACAACTGGTTCTGATCACAACTGTTCTCTTTCTTTCTCTCTCTCGCTGCAGAATTTTGGGTGATCGTCATAGTAATGTTACATTTCCATGAAATCCTAAAAAAGAGGCAAAAGGAAGTGTCATTGGATAGATTCCTTGTTAAAGTTGCATGAAAATAAAAAGATTCCATTGAGCCAATAGATAACGGTGATTACATTAGTGGTAGTGAAATTCATCATACACAATAACCCTCCTCTGTCTTGTCCCCCTCACATCAGCCACAAAGCTTTTCAAAGGTAAATGCAGGTTAATTTGTTATTTTTTTATATTTTATATTTTTATTACTGTGTATTATATTTCTTATAGGGAAATTCGCTTTGTTATGCAAGTGCTTTGTAATACAAACATGTTTCTGGAATGAATTATGCTTGCAAACCAAGGTTTTACTATATTGTTAAAATGTATATACTACCCAAAGTAATCTACACATTTAGTTCAATCCCTATTAAAATGCCAACAGCATTTTCCACAGAACTAGGACAAACAATCCTAAAATTTGTATAAAACCACAAAAGATCCCAAATAGCCAAAGGAACCTTGAAAAAGAAAAGCAAAGCTGGAGGCATCACAATTCCACACTTCAAGTTATATCATTGAAAATGGTAGTAATTAAAACAGTATCGTACTGGCATAAAAATAGACAGATCAATCAAATAGAATATTAGAAAAATAGAAACAAACCCAATATTATATGGTCAATTAATCTTTGACAAAGGAGGAATGAATATACAATGAGAAAAATACAGTCTCTTCAAACAATGGTGTTGGGAAAAATTGGAAAGCTACATACAAGAATGAAACTAAGCCACTTTCTTTTACCATACACAAAAATAAACTCAAAATGGATTAAAGACTGAGGCAACTGGGTGGCTCAGTCAGTTAAGCATACGACTTCAGCTCAGGTCATTATCCCATAGTCCATGAATTCGAACTCCACTTCTGGCTCTGTGATGAAAGCTCAGAGCCTGGAGCCTGCTTCAGATTCTGTGTCTCCCTCTCTCTCTTCCCCTCACTACTCACACTCTATTCTCTCAAAAATAAATAAACATTAAAGAGTTAAAAAAAAATGGATTAAAGACCAATGTGAGACCTGAAACCACAAAAATCCTTGAAGAGAGCACAGGTAGTAATTTCTATGACATCAACCATAGCAACATTTTTCTAGGTAGGTCTGCTGAGGCAAGGGAAACAAAACCAAAAATGAACTTTTGGGATTACATCAATATAAAAAGTTTCTACGCAGTGAAGGAAAAAATCAACAAAACAAAAAGGCAACCTACTGAATGAGAGGATATATTTTCAAATGACATACCCATTAAAGAGTTAGTATCCTAAATATATAAAGAATTGATACAACTCAAGACCCAAAAAACAAATAACCCAATTGAGAAATGGGCAGAAGACATGAACAGACAAAGAAGACATAGAGATGGCCAACGGACACATGAAAAGATCCTCAACGTCAATAATCATCAGGGAAATGCAAGTCAAAACTACAATGAGATATCCCCTCACACTTGTCAGAATGGCTAAAATAGAATAAAAAAAAACACAAGAAATAGGAAGTGTTGGTGAGGATGTGGAGAAAAAAGAACCCTCTTACACTGTTGGTGGGAATGCAAAATGGTGCCACCATTGTGGAAAACAGTGTGGAGTTTCTTCAAAAAGTTAAAAATACAACTACTCTATGACCCAGTAATCACACTACTGGGTATTTACCCAAAAAATACAAAAACACTAATTCAACAGGATACATGCACCTTTATGTTTGTTTATAGCAGCATTACTTACAATAGTCAAATTATGGAAGCAGCCCATGTGTGCACTGACTGATGAATGAATAAAGAAGTGGTGTTTATATAGAGAGAATGGAATAATTTTCAGCCATAAAAAAGAACAAAATCTTGGGGTGCCTGGGTGGCTCAGTTGGTTGGGCGTCTGACTTCAGCTTAGGTCATGATCTCGTGGTTTGTGGGTTCAAGCTCCATGTCGGGCTCTCAGCTCAGAGCCTGGAGCCTGCTTCAGATTCTGTGTCTCCATCTCTCTCTGCTCCTCCTCTGCTTACACTCTTCTGTCTCTCTCTCTCAAGAATAAATAAACATTAAAAAAATTAAAAAAGGATAAAATCTTACCATTTGTAACAGCATGGCTAGAGAGGATTATCCTAAGGAAAATAAGCCAGTCAAAGAAAGACAAACACCATATGATCTCACTAATATGTGGGATTTAGGAGACAAAACAAATAAATAAGAGAGAGAGAGAGAGAGAGAGAGAGAGAGAGAGAAACCAAGAAACAGATTCTTAACTATAGAGAAGAAACTGATGGTTACTAGAGGAGAATTGGATGGAAGGATGGCTGAAATAGGTGATGGGTTTTTTTTTTAATTTTTTTTTCAACGTTTATTTATTTTTGGGACAGAGAGAGACAGAGCATGAACGGGGGAGGGGCAGAGAGAGAGGGAGACACAGAATTGGAAACAGGCTCCAGGCTCTGAGCCATCAGCCCAGAGCCCGACGCGGGGCTGGAACTCACGGACCGTGAGATCGTGACCTGGCTGAAGTCGGACGCTTAACCGACTGCGCCACCCAGGCGCCCCGAGGTGATGGGTTTTAAAGGGTACATTTATTATGATGAATAAAAATTTGATGACTTTATTTAACAAAAATATATATTTGTTTTCCTTTTCCTCAGCCCTTCCCTTCTCTTCCTGGACAATTCAGTTCTAACACCATTAGATAGGGAAAAGGAAGATAGGTGTTTTTGCCAGAGGAGAGAACAGAGTTATATTGGCCTGAGCAGGGTGAAGAAGACATCCAACTTGGGCAACCTTGGAGAGAGACTCATTGTAAAGATTTAGTGCCTAAGACTGTAAAGAGAGCTTCCTAGGTAGGAAACTATCCAGGTGAGGAGCATTGGGTTCTTTTTATTTGGTTGAAGAGAGTGTCCATGGGAGGCAATATGTGGCAGACTTGAGCAGGATTTCAGATCCGAGCAGGGTGAGAAACATGTCCATGCAGAAGCCTGCTAGTAATCTGAAGAGGATACCTATATGGCTCTCAATTGATAAAGATATAGAAATATAGAAATATACATGTAAGTGTGTAAATTCATATAAGTGCGAGTACCTATGTCTGTGTGTGTACATGTATATACAAATATTGCCTAATTCTTTCCACTGAGAGAGCCCAGGGGCCCAGTATGCCAATAGAAACAGACCTAGTGTCCATATCATGTCTTTTAAATACTATTAGTGAATAAAGAGAATAAGAACTCCTTGGAGAAATGGCTGATTACATGGTTGTGGTAGGTAAAGAACATAATGAGCCTGGAACATATTGCAATGCCAGAAAGCAATGTGGCAAAAAAATGATGGCATACCAAAAGGACATATAAGCCAGTATTAACAGGCTCCTACAAATCAAATAAAGGACAATATGAGTATCAAATTAAATAATGATAGAAGATAGTGTAATCCATTGGATCAAAAAAATATGATTCAGTATCTAAATAAATAAATATAAAAATAAACATTTAGATACTTTAAAAATACCTACCCATAAAATATTTAATTATTACAAAGGTAAAAGACACTGGAATGGTCTGGAAGTCACCACCTTGAACAAATGGTCAAAGAAGACATTGTAAGTAATGGAACAAATTGAAATTGTGTCACCTGATAGGATAAACAGCACACCAAAGCAATGCTTCTGTGATATTCCTGCCAAAGATGCATAACATATGAATCCATTCTAGAAGAATGATCAGGCAAAATCAAATTGAAGGACACTGTAGAAAATAACTGGACTTGTAGCTTCATGAACTTACAGATTCATGAAAGTCAAGAAAAAAATGGAGGGTATATTCTATACTGAAGGAGATAAAGAGATCTAGCCTCTTATCTGGAGGGTCAGGGGGAAGAATCCCCTTCAAACTTTATTCAGGTGGTTGGGAGAATTCAATCTCTTGAAGTGGTAGGATTAATGTCCCCATACCCTTGTTTACTTTTCCTCGCTGACTTTTGACAGGGCATTGCTCTCAGCTGCTAGAGGTTTCTCTGATATCCTTGCATTTGGTCCATGGCATTTTCAAAGCCAGCAATGGTAATGCATCCAAGCATTATCATGCTTTGAATTTCTCTGACTTTAACTTGTTAACAGCCATATAAATCTTTCTCCTTTTAAAGGGAGTGATTATGGACACCTGGGTGGCTCAGTGGATTAGGCATCTGACTCTTGATCTCAGTTCACGTCATGATCTCACAGTTCATGAGTTCAAGCCCCGCATGGCGCTCTGTGCTGAGGGCATGAAGCCTGCTTGGGATTCTGTCTCTCCTTCTCTCTGCCCCCACCTGCTCGTGCAATCTCTCTCTCTCTCTCAAAATAAATAAATAAACTTAAAAAAACTAATTAAACCTGAAATTATGAGAAAAGCAATAGAAAGCATAAAAATAATTTAATTCTTTAGAGCAAAGAAAGAGATGTTTCCCTAGAGCCTCCAGAAAGGAATACAGCTCTGCCAACATCATTATTTTTTGCAAATGAGACCTATGTCGGACTTCTGACCTAAATAATTGTGAAATAATATAAAACCTTTATATTTAAAGTAATATACTAATTTTGTGGTAATGTTTTATGGCA
The DNA here is from genome assembly GCF_014898765.1 of Herpailurus yagouaroundi. NCBI lineage: Eukaryota > Metazoa > Chordata > Mammalia > Carnivora > Felidae > Herpailurus > Herpailurus yagouaroundi. The sequence goes on along the minus strand of NW_024419932.1, from coordinate 392,941 downwards.
ACAATAGAAAACTAATACAGAAGAGGAAGAAATCTGTTCCAACTCATTTTACAACAATCAAACCAGAGAAATATAGTACAAATAAAGAAAACTAAGAGTAGTATCCCTCATATTACCAGATTAAATCTCTCTCTCTTTCTCACTCTTTCTCTCTCTCACTCTCACTCTCTCCCCAAGTGGGATTTATTCCAAGAATGAAAGGCTAATTCAATATTTGAAAATAAATCAGTCCACCACATTAAGAATCTAAAGAAGAAAAACTCTACGAGCATAGCCATAGATGCAGAGAAATCTTTTGACAAAATACAACATCTATTAATGATAAAAACTTTCAATTAAGTATAAATAGAAGTTAACTTCCACAACCTGATAAAGGGCTTCTACAAAAACATCCAGGTAACATACGTAGTGGTGAGGGACTCAATATTTTCTCTCAAGTCTGGGAGCAAGGCAAGCATATCCACTCTCAGCAGTCACCTTTGACATCATAATGAAAGTCTTATCAAGTGCAATAAAACAACAACAACAACAACAACAAAAGGAATGAAAAGCATATAGTTTGGAATGTAAAAATAAAATTATACCGTGTAGCACTGTGTCAACTATACTTTAACAAATAAACAAAGTAAAGTTTCCCTCTTGTGGATGACATTATTTTCTATGTAGGAAACCCCAAGAATCAGATATTGGAAAAGAAGAAATAAAACAAAAACAACTAGAAATGCATAACCAAAAATATGAACTGCAACACATACCTCAGAACTTACAGAAAAAATTAACTCAAAATGAAACATATGTAAATGTATTAAATGTAAATGTAAAGCAAAAAATATAAATTCTGAAAGAAAACATAGGAGATATTTGTGTGATGTTGACTTTGGCAACGAGTTTTAAGGTGTGACAACAAAAGAAAAGTTTTTATGTATGACATCCGTAAAAGAAAAAAAATGATAAATGGAACTTAAACAAAATGAAAATCTTTTGCTACATAAAAGGTCGGTTAAAAGAGTAAAAAGACATCCACACTGGGAGAAAATATTTTCAGATTACATATTTTATAAAACACATTTCCTGAATATTTTTAAAAACTGTTAAAACACACCAAAAGAAAAAAAAACTCAATTAAGAAATTGTCAAAATATCTGAATATATCCAAATGGTACCTAAGCACATATGAAAATATGCTTGATATTGTTAGTCATTAGAGAAATGCATGTTAAAACCACAATGAAATACCGGTGTACACCTATTAGAATGGATAAAATTGAAAAACTCCACAATTGCAAATACTTGTGAAGATTTGTAACAAGAGGAATTTCCATGCATTGCTTGTAGAAATGTAAATGATACAGCTACTTTGTATAACATATCCACAGTTTAATATAAAGTTAATCATACATACACTTACCATATGACCCAGGAATCTCAGTTGTATGTATTTGTCCAAGTGAATTTCAAGTGTGTATTCACACAAAAACCTGTACACAAAATGTTCATTATAGTATTATTCATAATCACCAAAATCTGAAAACAATCCAGATGTCCTTCAACAAGTGAATATATAAATAAACCTTGGCACATCCATTAAATGGAATACTACTAAGCAATGAAAAGAAACAAACTCTTGTTTTATGAATAAATTTGAAACATTATGTTAGTGAATAAAATCAGATCTTAAAGGCTGCATATAGTGGGCGCCTGGGTGGTTCAGTCAGTTAAGGTACAACTCTTGGTTTCAGCTCAGGTTATGATCTCATGGTTTGTGGGTTCAAGCTCCGCAATGGGCTCCATGCTGACAGCTTGGAGCCTGCTTGGGATCCTCTTTCTCCCTCTCTCTCCCCCTCCCCACTAGTGCTCTCTCTCTCTCTCTCAAAAATAATTAAAATTTAGTAAAAAAAAAAGCTACATATAATATGATCACAGTTTATGACATTCTGAAAAAGGAAAAACTATAGAATCAGAATCAGTTCAGTGGCTCCCAGGAGCTGGGGGTGATGGATGTGACTGATAACAGAGTCTGCACAAGAGAATTTTTAGGGTGGTGAAACTCTGCTATATGTTACTGTTGTAGTTAATGTACATGTTAAAACCCATAGAACATACACCACCACCAAAGGTGACTCTTTCCCTATGCCAGTATTTTTCAACTGGGAGCAATTTTGCCCACCAGGGGTTATTTAGCAATGCCTGCAGACATTTTTCGTTCTCACACCGTGGAGGTGTGTGCTACTGGCATCCAGTGGGTAGAGGCCAGGAATACTGATAAACATCCGACAATTCACAGGGCAGCCATCCAAACAAAGAATGATCAAGCCTAAAATGTCAATAATGCCAAAGTTGAGAAACCTTGATATATGCATGGAAAAATTTTTTAAATCGGCCAGACTGTAAGAAGAACCCAGGATGGAATACAGACTGTAACAAATGCATTTAATTGTATCATAAATGTGTCTTAGTCCATTTGAGCTATTATAATAAAATACTATAGACTTGGTAGTTTATAAATAATAAACATTTATTTTTCACAGTTCTAGAGGCTTGAACAAGTGTGCCAGCATGTTTGGATTCTGACGAAGGCCCTTTCCTGCATTGCAGACTGCTGATTTCTCACTGTGTCCTCTCATGGTGAAAGGGACTAGGGAGCTCCCTGGAGTCTCTTTTATAAGAACACAAACCTCATTCTTGATTGTTCTACCCTCATGATCTAAGCACCTCTCAAAGGCCCTACTTCCTAATATCATCACACTGGGCATTAGGATTTCAACATATAAATTTGGTGGTGATGGGGACACAAACATTCAGACCATAGCAAAATGTATGCCATCACTTCACTAAAGTGGATGAAGAATAATGGAGCTGACCTAAGTAACTTTGGAAAACAGTGTTTTGACTGACTACTGCAAAGCTAAAGACAAAAAGAACCATACTCTCGTTGGTATATTTGTTTCTCACCGAATATTATATAGCAATTTATTACATGTATAGAAATACATTGCATGCATATGAGGGTTGAACAAATAAGTTAATATAGATAATGGGAGCCAAGTTTCTCACTGTCAGAGAAAGAAGTTGCACAGAAGAAAGTTTTAGAGTTAGAGATATCAATATGAACTTGTGTGTGTGTGTGTGTGTGTGTGTGTGTGTGTACACAGAGTAGTGTAAATATATTTACTAGTTCTGTCCACTGAGAAGGTCTAGACACAATGCTGTCCCTCTAGCAATGAACACATGTAAGGCCAAGATCTTCATTTCTAAATACCACTTTCTAATAAAAGGAATCAGGACTTCTTAGAGAAACAGCTGATTCTTGGGCCAGAGAAGGGAAAATACAAGATTAACCCGGAACATCTTATAGTACCAGAAAGTAAGGATGTGATTTAAAAACAGTATGCAAGTGTATTCATTTTCTATTGCTACATAACAACCACCAAGTTAGTGGCTTAAAACAGAAGTCCAGATGGGTTCAACTAGATTCTTTACTTACAGTCTCAAAAAAATGAAACAAAGCAAAACAAAAAAACAGCAATTAAGGGCCAACCAGCTTGGGCTCTTGTCTGGAGACTCTGAGAAAGAACATGCTTTCAGTCTCATTCAAGTTGTTAACACAATTCAGTTCCATACAGATGTAGGACTGAGGTCGCTGTTTTCTTCCTGGTTGTTAGGTGCAGGTTGTTTTCAGCTTCTAGAGACTCCCTATATTCCTTCACTTCTGGCCACCACCATTTACAAAGCCAGCAATGATAAATTAAATCCATTTCATTCTTTGAATATCCCTAACTTTCTCTTCTTTTCTTTTCTGCCTTCTGCTTCTGCCACCAGCTAGAGAAGGTTCTATGCTTCAACAGCTCATGTGATTATTTTGGGCCAACCAGAATAATCCAGGAAAATTTCCCAAGGTTAAAGTCAGCTTATTGTGTTAAATTACATCTGAAAAATCCCCTTACAGCAGTACCTACATTGGTGTTTTACTGGATAACCAAAAAACAGGAATCTTTGGGGTGTCTTGAAAATTCTGCCTAACACATTGGGCATATCAAAGGAACTTAAGCCAATCCAAATAAGCTTCTAGTGGCCAAAACTTGATCCATTTGAAAAAAATCAAGATATTATTGAATTATATCACAAAGAATAACAACATCCATACTGATATAAATAGATATATAGATGATAGGTAGATGATAAATAGGTAGATGTATAGATAAATAAATGATAGACAAATAGATAGAAAAATAGATAAAATAGAACTTCCTTACTAAATAATTCCAAGTAATAAATGTAGTCAGTATGATAGATATAGAAAATCACCATTAGAACACCAAGGTAGTAATTGTTGCATGTAAGAACTACTGATGAATGCTAAACTTAATGAGTAAAACTTTAAGGAGAAACAGGATATTTGCATAGCCTCAAAGTATCTCCTCTCCAAATTTTAATTAATTATTGTGTTTTTAAAAAAAAAAACATACACCCACAAATTATTTGATACTTCTCCCCCAGGAGGTCAAGCTTAATTTCCTTTCTCTTGAGTATGGCCTGGACTTAGTGACTCACTCACTTCTAAGAAATAGAATATGAAAATGGAGAAAGATCCTACAAAGGAAGAACTTGGCAGACATCATCTTAGTCAAGGAATCAAAGTTAACACCATCACTAATAAATCATGTTGATATCATATCACATGAATCATATCACAGAACATCACAGGAAAGGACACATTGCCTCTGTAGTATTCTTCCCCAAATCCCATAATCTCAATAATCATGAGAAAACATCAGACAAGCCCAAACTGAAGGACATCCTCTAAAATAGCTGACAGTACTCTTGAAAAAAATATCAAGGTTATGAAACAAAAGAACAACTTTCAGAAAATGTAGTAGAATCAGGAGACATGTTAAATAAATACAGTTAGTACCCTGGATTAAACCTTAGGAACAGAAAAAAAGGACTTTGGGAAAACTTGTTGACATTTGTATAAAGTGTCTAGTTTAGTTAATAGTGTTGACTGTTAATTTCTTAATTTTAACACGTGAAATATGTTAATATTTGGGAAATCTGGATTAAGAGTATACAGGAGCTCTCTTTACCACCGTTGTAACACTTGTGTAAAATATTCCAAAACAGGGGCGCCTGGGTGGCTCAGTCGGTTCAGCCACTGATTTCGGCTCAGGTCATGATCTCACAGCTCGTGAGTTCGAGCCCCGCATTGGGCTCTGTGCTGACAGCTCAGAGCCTGGAGCCTGCTTCAGATTCTATGTCTCCCTCTCTCTCTGCCCCTCCCCAACTCATGTTCTGTCTCTCTCTGTCTTAGAAATAAATAAACATTTAAAAAAATATTCCAAAATAAAAAGATTTTTTTAATGTAAGTCTCAGTTTACTTAATTCTTGTGAGATCTTATGAAAAAGGTAAGATAAAAGCTTGTAGTCAATTTACAACATTTAATCAGAAGTCTTCCTAATTATTTTGATTTTCTGTATACTATTTCTTTTGATGTGTCTAATAATGTTTTGAGTTAATCCTCTACTCATGCATATTTGTGTTGCTTTCAAGTTTTAGTATTATCATTATTGTTCTGACATTCATAAACAAACCTCACCTTTATAAAAATTGTGATTGTACATTATTCCCACCAGCAACATGTGCTAGTCCTATTTACTGACACCCAAACACAGAATCTTATCATATCAGTCTTTCTAATCTTTTCTGATTTGATAGGGAAAGGAAGGGTTTATTTTGTTTTCATTTGTATTTCTTTCACTGTTCAGTTTCTGCTTGTTTATTGGTCCTTTATGTTTCCCTTACTGTAAATTTCCTATTCATATCTTTAGTTCTGACAATGAAAAGAATAAGATGGAGTAACCATTGCTAAGAGAATAATTTAAAATGGGGCCAGCTGGGAAGATATTGAAGATGTGGAGCTCATGCACATCTTCTGTCTCAAATTATCAGAATTTTTACTCAACTCAGCTAAAAGACAAGGCATCTGCTATATGATAAAATGGACATAAATGGGCTTTCTGCCTAACACTAGCCCTAGGAACCAGTCAAACATAGATTAGTGTAACTGTAGCAATACCAGCACCAATTGCATTTTCTTCAAAAAAACCTATATAAATCTCCTCATTCCTCTTCAAAAACTCTAACTTTCTTTGTCTCTCTGGAGCATGCTTTTGATGTTGTTCATATCTGTGTTTCCTGGATTGCAATCCCCAAAACTGCAAATAAGTATATATATTTTATTTTGTAGCTACCATTTTTTTCCTTTGTTGGCATTTCATTTTGCTATTGAGTTATAAGAGCTACTAAATATTAAGGCTAATTCCAAATCTGTAATACACGTTGTAAATATTGCATTGCATTGTTTATTTGTATTTTAACATGTTTTATAATATTACTTTGTTTTGAGGCATTTATAATAATCTTCATGGAATTTTCTGATTGCAGTAATATATGTACATAGCAGAAAAATAAAAAAATAATTGAACATATTAATAGTAAAAAAATATTCAAACACTGGTGGTTGTAACAACTTCTCTAATATTCTAAGGTGAAAGCCATTGAATTGGCACTGAGGATACAACATGACATAGTTGTTAAAAACCATGACTTTGGATTTAGACAAATTGGATTAAATTCTTACCTTGCACATGAAGGTAAGGGAAAATTCTTCTCTGCCTGTCAAGTTCTTGCAGCTGGACTGAGAATTAAATTTACATATGACAGATTAACAGAAAAAAAAACCCACAAAGTTTTATTATGTGTGCACAGAGCCCCAATAATGAAATTGTCACCTAAAGAAGCAACCAAGGTGGGCAGTTTTTATACTTTTTAGACAAGGAGACAATAATCTGTGAGGAATTGACAGGAAAAAGAAAACGACTTTGGGAGCTTCAATTCGTAAGGAATTCTAAACAGAGTTTGGACTCGGGTAGTTAATTAGTAAAAAGTAACAAGGGTTGTTTATACAGCCTTTTCAGTTCTAAATTTCTCATCTCTGGTGATAAATATGTCTCTTTGTCTCCTGGTACAGGGAGAATGCCTTTCACATGGGATATTTATTTCTTGCTTTCAGGATGGACAGAGGAAGATCTGAACCTTCCTGCATAGGCCATCTCTGAAGTACCTTTTATTTAAAATACAATATGCAGGGGAACCTGGCTGACTCAGTTGGTAGAGCATGTGACTCTTGATCTCAGGATTGTGAGTTCAAGCTTCATGTTGTGTGTAGAGATTACTGAAAAATAAAATCTAAAGTAAAATAATCAATATACTCAAGTGGCACATTTTGGGGGAGCCAGCCCTTGGTCCCTACACACAATTAACTTAACTTTTTTGTCACCCAGGTATCCTATTTGTAAAAGGTAATTCTGATCTATTTCAAATGGTTACTGTTAAGACTCATTTGGGGCACTTGGGTGGCTCAGTAGGTTAAGCATCTGACTTCGGCTCAGGTCATGATCTCATGGTTCTTGGGTTCAAGCCCCACATTGGTCTTTCTGCTGTCAGTGCAGAGCCTGCTTCAGATCTTCTCTCTGTCTCTCAATCTCTCTCTCTCTCTCTCTCTCTCTCTCGGCCGCTCCTCCACTCGTTAGCTCTCTTTCAAAAAAATAAACAAGGGGTTCCTGGGTGGCTCAGTCGGTTAGGCATCCGACTTTGGCTCAGGTCATGATCTCATGGTCCATGGATTCGAGCCCCATGGCAGGCTCTGTGCTGACAGCTCAGACCCTAGAGCCTGATTCAGATTCTGTGTCTCCCTCTCTCTCTGCCCCTCCCCCACTTGCGCTCTGTCTCTCTCTGTCTCTCAAAAATAATAAATGTTAAAAAAATTAAAAATAAACATAAAAAAGATTCATTTATTCAAGAAATTTATTGAGTGCCTACCAATTATTATTTAAGGCCAATAGTTGTTTTGTTTTGTTTTTGTTTTTTGTTTTTTAAGATAGAGCATGTGTACATGAGCAGGGGAGAGGGGCAGAGGGAGAGAGAGAGAGAGAGAGAGAGAATCTGAAGTACGCTCCACGTTCAGCCTGATGTGGGGCTTGATCCCACAACCCCAGGATCATGACCTGAGCAAAAATCAAGAGTCAGATGCTCCATCAACAAGGCCACCCAGGGACCCCTAAGGCCAGTAGTTCTTAAGTATTGTTGTCAGACTAGCAGCATCACCTAAGAACTTGTTAGAATTGCAGATTCTCAGGCCCCACTCCATCCCAAATGAATCAGAATTCTGGAGGTGGGGCCCAACTATTTGTGTTTCCAAGTCGGCCATTTGATTATGAGTACGCTAAGATTTGAAAACCACTGCTGTAGGCATGAGGGTCATAATGGATCCCAAAGTAGAAGAAATAGATTGAAGGTTACAAATATGAAGCACTTGGCTCATGAGAACTCAATCAGAACAGACCTGAGAACCAATAAAATGGCATTATGTACTTACTACCTTTTCACATGTTTTTGTAAGACGGAAATTTCCAAGCACATTTGTCACTGGTCCACCAAACAGCGTGAAAGGTAGGAGGAGCTTGCAATGCTCCACTACTGCAAGTAGTGAAGCTACCACAACTTGCAAGAGCGGTAATGAAATTACAGTAAGCATTCAGTCCCATAACAAGAACAGGAGCCAAATATCAAAAGAAAGATTCTTTTAAAAAATTGATCCCAAGGTAGAGAGTAGTATATTCCTGCCATGATGGGGTGTTTGCTTAATATGTATATGATATCAAGGTAGTAATATACCTTATTAGGCACTACTTAGTAGACTATGATAAAAAAGATGTTTTTGTTTTAACTGGGCATAATATATGGGAAATAATGATGCTGTACACAGTACTTAGCTTTATAGATTGATCTGTGGGATACAAACTGTGTGGGATAGAGTAAGGAATGTAATGTTTTAGCTTGAACTTAAATCCTGTGCCACTCTATAATTAACATATTCAGGTAAGTCTTCTGACCTGTGTTAAAAAAAAATCAACCTAATAAATTTGAAGATAAAATTGGCTTTATTAAGCATGAGGGTGGGACAAAGAAGTTATTATCAAAAGAAAAGATTGTTTCGGGCAACATCACCTCCCTTTAGGGGGAAAGGCAGAGGGTCTTAGGTAGTTTACCTCACCTTTCTTTGGAGGATGGAGAGGGCCCATGTGACAAACTGAGCCACCCAGGCACCACAGAAAGAAGCAAGAAATTTAAAAATCAGTTTAAGTTTATGTTCATATGTAAAGGGAGCTTATCACTAGCATTGTAACTATAATTAACTTCTGTGTAAATACATGAAATTTTTTAAGGGGACCAGGAAGGAGAGAGATCTTAATAGAAAAAGTAACTATTAAAGTAGAAAAAGATTTTGATGCCATCTCACATCCTTAACAAGTTGCATTTTGACCTATTTTTTCCCAAAAATATATATGCAACACACACATACAGCAGTCTAAATGAATGCTGTTAATAACTTTTTATTAACAGTGCAGGCTTTGTCACCAAGCCTCCACATGCTCTCATACATTGTTGAACTCAGCTGAACAATGTAATACAACTCTTCCAAAAAAAAAATAGCATTGCTGATTCATCTCCACATTAAAAATGTTTACTAACTACACAATAATAGCTGTAACTCATGCTTATACATATGGATCTCCAAAATCACCATTTATGAAGTTCTTACAATGCACTGGGGCATAATTGGATATTTGCTTTTAATCCTCACAACAGATCTTTGACAGATGCTCTGTTATTGTCTCAATTTTACAGAGAAACTTAGGTATATAGTTTAAATAGCTTGCCCATAATCACACTGCTACTAAGAGCAGACCTGAATTTGAATCCAGCTCTGTTTGACACCACCACTTGTATTGAGGGCCGGTAAGCTATAGGCCCCCTGAAATACTGGTATCCATCTGAGTTCTTTCACAATTTTTTTTTTATTCTCAAAATGAAAAGGTTTTAGTGTTTAGTTTCCTATTGTTGCTGCAACAAATTACCACAAACTTAAAATAACAGTATTCTCTTAGAATTCTGGAGGCCAGAACTCCAAATTTTGAGTTCTACAAGGTTAAACTCAAGGTGTTGTCAGGTCTGATTCCTTTTAAAGGATCCAGGAGAGAATCCATTCCTTTCCTCTTCCAGCTTCTGTTGACTGCTGACATTCTTTGCCTTATGGTTGTGCCACTATATTTTCTGCTTCCATTATCACATTGCTTTTTCCTTTTCTGAAGTCAAATCTCCCTGTGCCTCTATCTTATAAGGACACTTACAATTACATTTAGGACCCACTTGCATTATCCAAGAAAATCTCCCCATCACAAGATTTTTAACTTAATCACATCAGCAGGATCCCTTTTACCATGTAAGGTAAAATTTACCTGTTCCAGGGATTTAGAAACTGGATATCCTTGGTGAACAATATTCAGCCTACTACAATGTTCAAATGATCCTATGATTTACACTGTCATATAAACATTGACTTCCAAAACTGTGTCTCTACCATATATCTCTCTTTTGAGCTCCATGCTATTTTATTCAACTTACTTTTGGACTTCACCACCTATATTCTCTACCTTGTACTAAATGTCTTCTCTTTCAGTTCTCTCTCCCTACCCAAAATCTCTCTGGGATCTTTATCTTAATTAATGTAGAAATGGAAAAATATTCCATACTCATGGGTTAGAAGAACAAATATTCTTAAAATGTCTATACCACCCGAAGATATTTACAGATTTAATGCAATCCCTATAAAAATACAAAGTATTTTTTCACAGAACTAGAAAAAACAGTCCTAAAATTTGTATGGAACCTTAAAGACCCCAAATAGCCAAAGCAATTTTGAAAAAGAAAATCAAAACTGGAGGTGTCACAACTCCAGACTTCAAGTTATATAACAAAGCTGTAGTAATGAAAGCAGTATGGTACTGGCACAAAAATAGACATATAGATCAATAGAAGAAGATAGAAAACCCAGAAATAAATCCACAATTATATGGTCAATTAATCTTTGACAAAGCAGGAATGAATATCCAATGGGGGAAAAAACAGTCTTTTCAACAGACAGTGCTGGGAAAACTAGACAGCTACATGAAAAAGTATTAACCTGGACTACTTTCTAAAAAAATTTTAATGTTTATTCATTTTTGAGAGAGAGAGAGAGAGATGGAGCATGAGCAGGGGAGGAGCAAAGAGAGAGGGAGACACAGAATCAGAAGCAGACTCCAGGCTCTGAGCTATCAGCACAGAGCCTGACACGGGACTCAAACCCACGAACTGTGAGATCATTACCTGAGCCGAAGTCCAACACTTAACCAACTAAGCTACCCAGGCACCCCAACTTGGACTACTTTCTTACACCATATACAAAAATTCAAAATAGATTAAAGACTTAAATGTGAGGTGTGAAATAATAAAAATCCTAAAAGAGAGCATAGGTAGTAATTTCTGATGACATTGGCTCTAGCAACATTTTTCTAGATATGTCTCCTGAAACAAGAGAAATAAAGCAAAAAGAAACTATTGGGATTACGTCAACATTAAAAGCTTTTGCACAGTGAAAGAAACAAAACTAGAAGGCAACCTACTAAATGCGAGAAGATATTTGCAAAAGACATATCTGATAAAGGATTAGTATCCTAAATATATAAAGAACTTATACAACAAAGGATTAGTATCCTAAATATATAAAGAACTTATACAACTATACACCCAAAAACCAAATAATCCAATTAAAAATGGGCAGAAGACATGAACAGACATTACTCCAAAGAAGGCATAGAGATGATCAACAGACACATGAAAAGATGTTGAACATCATTCATCATCAGGGGAATGCAAATCAAAACTACAATGAATATCACCTCACACTTGTCAAAATGGCCAAAAACAAAGAAACAACAAATGTTTACAAGGATGTGAAGAAAAAAGAACCCTCTTACACTGTTAGTGGGAATACAAACTGTGCCACCACTGTGGAAAGCAGTATGGAGGTTCCTCAAAAAAGTTAAAAATAGAATTACCCTATAATCCAGTAATGACCCTACTGGGTACTTGCCCAAAAAATACAAAACCCTCATTAAAGGTATACATGCACCCCTATGTTTATAGCAGCATTATTTACAATAGCCAAATTATGGAAGCAACCCACATGTCCATCAATAGATAAATGGATAAAGGAGTGATATATACATTGGAATATTATTCAGCCATGGAAAAAAATGAAATCTTGTCACTTACAATGACATGGATGGAGCTAAAGAGTATAATGTTAAGCAAAATAAGTGAGTCAGAGAAAGACAAATACCATATGTGGAATTTAAGGGGAAAAATGGAGCAAAGTAGAAAAGAGAGAGAAACCAAGAAATAGACTCTTGGTTATAGAGAACAAACTGATGGTTACCAGAAGGGAGGTGATTGGGGGGATGGGTAAATGGGTGATGCAAATTAAGGAGTGCACTTGTCATGATGAGCACTGGGTGATAAATGGAATTGTTGAATCACTATATTGTACACCTGAAACTAATATAACACCATATGTTAACTATATTGGTCTAAAGTAAAATAAAATAAATTAAATTAATTAAATTAAATTAAATTACATTAAAACACTAAGATTCAACAAGCTTCCTAAACCAGACTTTCTTAGTGTCCACATACAATCAGTTACCAAGACCTATTGATTGTACCTCCCTTAAACTACTCAACGGCCTCCTTTATGAGCTCCCCACCTAAAGTATTGTCCTATCCTACAAAAAGTTGATTCCAAGAACGCCTGTGTAGCTCAGTTTGTTAAGTGTCTGACTCTTGATTTCGGCTCAGGTCATGATCTTATGATCCATGGATTCAAGCCACATCAGGGTCCACACTGTCTGCTTGGCATTCTCTCTCTCTCCATCTCTCTCTGCCCCTACCCCACACACTCAGGCATTCACTCTTTCTCTCTCAAAATAGATAAATATACTTAAAAAAAAAAAAAGATGATTCCAGGGGCGCCTGGGTGGCTCAGTCGGTTAAACGTCCAACTTCGGCTCAGGTCATGATCTCACAGTTCGTGAGTTCGAGCCCTGCATCAGGCTCTATGCTGACAGCTTAGAGCCTGAAGCTTTCTTCAAATTCTGTGTCTCCCTCTCTTTCTGCTCCTCCCCCGCTCAGTCTCTGTCTCTCTCTCCTTCAAAAATAAATAAAAAACATTAAAAAAAATTTAAGGTGATTCCAGAATTTCATATTCAATAATCCTTAAACAGCTCTATGAATTCAGCATAACTTTAGGAAATCTTCATTCTACCTTTACAGAATTCTCAAAGAAGAACCTGACAAATAAAAAACATTTTTTTATATATTTTCATATCAGTTTTTAGTTGTTATTGGAGATGAACTCCGTTTGTGGAATGTTTAGAACATTAGTATAAAATGTTGTTCTTGGAGGGTAACTTTATGTACACCACTATACTATAGTCCTGATATATTTCTAGTCTGAGTCCAGTTTCACCTTTGGCTTTGCTGTAAATACAGGTTACGTTACTCTTATTTTGGATTCTTTTGCTTTACTCCCATCCTTGCTGCATCCTCACACCACTTGTTACTCCATTCCTACCATTGCTGTATTTTCTTCCTGACTGTGAACACTTGCTCTAGGGCTTCTGACCACTGTTTTAATCTTGTTTTGGATGTTGGCTGAATGGGATAGGTCCAACCTTGGTCTCCGTGACTCCCCTTTTTTGATATGTTCCCTGCTGGCAAAGCAGTTAACATAGTTTTTCACATCACCAATATCTCATACACTATATTCAATTCTTCTTATTAAACTATATATTTTTTGTCTTAACTCTCTAAGGTCGTTTCCTTTAATTGGATATTTAGATGTTCTCAAGCTCCACTCTTCCTCCCACAATAATCTAATCCTATCCATGGTGTGTAGATATTGCTATTTTTAAATTAAATTTAATTAATTAATTTTTAATGTTTATTTTTGAGAGAAAGAAAGACAGCAAGCAGGGAAGGGGCAAAGAGAGAGGGGGATGCAGAATCTGAAGCAGGATCCAGGCTCTGAGCTGTTAGCACAGTACCCCACTCAGGCCTCGAACCCATGAACCACAAGATCATGACCTGAGCCAAAGTCCAATGCTCAACTGACTGAGCCACCCAGGAGCCCCTATTTTTTTTAATTTAGAGAGAGAGAGAGAGAGAGAGCATGTGAGAGGAGGAGAGGGGCAGAAAGAGAGAGAGAAAGAGAGAGAGAATCTTAAGCATACTATATGCTGAGCCCCACCCCACCCTCCACTCTGACATGGGCTTGATCCCACAACCCTGGGATCATGACCTGAGCCAAAATCAAGAGTCAGGAGATCAATCAACCGAGCCACCCAGGTGCCCTGCTATTTTAACTTTTACAAAAAAGTCTTGATGACATGTAGTGGGCTGTCCCAACAAGTTGGCCTCTGGAATGATTTCTTAAACTATTTCCACAAGCAGAGTTCAAGCAGCTGCCCCTGTCTTTGTGTTCCTCTAAATTTGCATAATCTATCACCTCATGTTTGCAGATAACCGAATTTGTCAATCTGGACTCTAGATTCTCATTAGCCACCTTTTCTTCTGGAGAGCTGACCAGATATCTATGCTTTCTCCCACCACCTCCCCTCATTTTCACTAACTTTTTATTTTGAAAAAGTTCAAACCTCCAAAATATTTCAAGAATAATAAAGTGAATGTCCATATACTCGTAATCCCTTCATCTAGATTAGATTCAGCAATTAATATTTTGCCAATTGCTTTCTCTCTTATGCTACATATTTACTTTCTTTCTTCGTGTTGAAACATTTTGAAGCTAATCACAGATATTATAATACTTCAGCATTTTATCCCCTAACAATAAGGACAGTCTCCTAAACAAGCACAATACAATGATTGCTTCAGGAAATTTAGTATTAATGTAATACTATTTTCTTATCTACCATCCTTATTCAAACATTATATTTAGTTGGTATGTCTTTTAATCTCTTTTAATCTAGAATAGTTCTCTCACCTTCATTCTTTCATGGCATTGACATTTTGGTGGAATGTGGAGCAATGAAATTCTCATACATTGTTTGTATGAGCACAAAATGTTGTACAACCAATTTGGAAAACTGTTGGCAATTTCATACAATGTCAAACAGTTGCTCTTTCTATACCCCAGCAACTATACTACTAGATATTTACCCAAAAGAAATAAGAACACATATTCATAAAAAAAACTTATGCAAGAATGTTCATAGCAGCTATATTTATAATAGACAAAAATGGAGATAACACAAATGTTCAAAATATCTAAGTATATAAACAAATTGTAGTATATTCACACTATGGAAAAGGACAGGAAACTTTTTGGAGTGATGGAAAATTTTTTGGAGTAATGGAAATGTCCTATTTTACACACAATTGTATACACTTAAGATCTGTGCATTTCACTGTATGTAAGTTTTACTTCAATTTTTTTAAAAGAGTGTCTATCTGAATATGCACATCATAAAGGCAGGAACTTTCTTTTGTTCACTGCTGTGTCTCAGGACCTAGCCAAGGGACAGGGCACTTAGCAGGAGCTCAATAAAGGAAGGAAAGGAAGCAGACCATGGAAATCATCTACATCAATGGTTGTCAAATGTGTAATGTAGACTCTGACTTTCAACCCTAGATGTAAAGGTATGTCTTGTATTTGAAACCTTATATTATTAATCCATTTCCTAGGTTACTAAGAATCCTTTTGATCAATTACAAGTGTTATGAAATAAGAAAATGTCCATTTCAATGAAAATTTTCTTACTCTAAACCTAAACTTTCCCAGTTTTTTTCATACTGCCTCCACTTTACGTGATTAGCCTCCAGGATTAAGGGATAAATTCGCTAAGTGATGAGTATGTGTCCATACAAAGTTATGCAATATTGTCGGTTAACAGTTATCTTAGTCCATGTGGCCAGTATTAGCAGGAAGTTGAATATAGAGTCTCAGGAGAAAAGTCTGGGTTGGATAAACTGATTTTGTCTAGCACAGTCTGATACACAGTAGGCATCCAGTGAATGAGTAAATAAATGAAATGTAAATTTGGAAGCTCTGGCA
The DNA here is from genome assembly GCF_014898765.1 of Herpailurus yagouaroundi. Classification (NCBI taxonomy): domain Eukaryota; kingdom Metazoa; phylum Chordata; class Mammalia; order Carnivora; family Felidae; genus Herpailurus; species Herpailurus yagouaroundi. The sequence continues at coordinate 376,868 of NW_024419932.1, read as the reverse complement.
AATGTAACTGAAGGTATATCCTACCAGTATTTTTCTATATCTGTGTATCTTTAAAAGCAGAATTAGGAATCAGTTTCATAATGTTCTTTGAAAATTATGTTTATTGCTATTTTATTTTTGAAAAATTAGTATCACTTTGTAGTAGAATATTTAGAAAGTAGTTATGAAATGCCACCTTGTGACCAAAGACAGAAGTACAGAATTTCACACAAGAGAGAGTGACCCAGAGAGGGGAAGCTTCTCAGCCAGTACCCTCAGAGGTCTAACACTTATACCAGGTTCTTCTCAGAAGTAAGATGGAACAGAATGCAAAGAACTGGAAGAGCCATAAGGCCCTATCTCAGCTAAAGAGATAGGAGAAACAGAATTATACTACTTTCACCTTTATGATCCTTTTCTAATTATAAAAAATCCATATGCTCATTGATACAGTTAAAACTGGAAATACAGAGAACAAAGAGGAAGCTATAAATTTTCCATAATAATGCCACTTAGAAGTATTTTGATATTTCTCTTTAACTTCTGTGTGTGTGTGTGTGTGTGTGTGTGTGTGTGTGTGTTGCAGCTGGCTTTTTCATGAAACAGTATGATGGTCAGAAATACCTTTCCATGTCAGTGAGATGTTTCTACATCATATTTTGTAATTCATGAAAGAAAGACTTTCCTCATGATTTCAAATTTTAAGGCAGGTAGCTAAATAACATGGAAATGTAAAAAGGGAAATTTTCTCGTTCTACAATTCACACATGCCACCAGAGTGCATAAATGCTGGAAATGTATATGGAATTCAATTATTTATTTTATAATTCTAAATGAATGACAGTTATTCCATTTAGTTTACGCACTATTTGCTTCTTTTATGCAAGGGATGAGGTTGAATGAAAGGAACAAGAATAGACTTTTGCTTTGGAAGGGTGATATGGAGTCAAGGAAGCACAGACTTTCTGAGTTTGTATTTGAGTATTATCTCAGCATCACCGGATGATGATGATGATGATGATGATGATTTTGATAATGATGATCAAAGATCTAACGTTCTATGAGGGCCTGTTGTAAGCCAGGAATTTCATAGTTTTCTGCACCTACTTCCCACAACAGTCTTGTGGGTTTATGTAGAGTCATACTCATTTTAGAGATGAATGGACCACTCTGGGCTCACACTTTTTATACATAGAGAATCCAATTCTAGCCACTGCTTTTCCATTATACTGGCCTCATTTTTCAGATGATAGGTTTCCAGGGCTTGCTCATTGATCATTAGAAATCTTCACAGTATGTGGCCTGTACCCGACAGGAATCCACTGAGTATTCACTCAATACCATCCCTTGATGATGATAATGACATTGATGATGATGATGATGATGATGATGATAACAGCAGTGATGGTGATGGAGAGGAAATTTCCTCTTTGGTCTAAGAGTTCCATTTCCAGAGAGCCCATGAATGGTCTAGTTTCAAAGATAATAGGTGTCCTCCAAGAAAAAATGATAAGTGATTAATGCAATGTTACACGCTGTAAGGGAAAGAGCCCAGCTTGGAACCCAAGTTTTTTCTGACTCCAAGGCCATACACTTAACCACTTTGCATTCCTAAACCCAAGAACTTGAATTTTATCTTCACCTTATTGACCAACCAGTTTTTCAGGATATGAAAAATAAAAAGTGGTAATAATTCCTCAGATAACAGACCAAAAAAGCAACGGTAACAATTGTTTCCTCTACCATCAATGCCTTCAAATGCATCTTCATACCAACTTATGACTTAACTCCTCTGGCCCCCAAGTTGGGGGCTGAGCCCACAGTGCAAGTATGTTGTTCAAACAGGAGGTGACACCCCTTTTCTCCTGAACTGTAGGATCTACATACTCTTGTAAGCTTCCTTTACCTGGGGTTTCCTATATCCCTGAGCCAGCGCTGATACAGACATCAGAAGCACTGCACCAGACACACACAGAGTTATTGCAGAACCACACCAACAGGCCCAGACACAACCGAGGCCTTCTGGGAGTCTGAGCAAGCTGGATAGTAGGAGAATGATAGAGGTCTTGCCTGAAATCTATACCCATTTTCATCCCAATTGTTTTGGGAGCTACTTCACTGGATTCTGAAAGAAAAGTCAACCTCTTCAGCTTTATCTCCAAGTTACCTGGCCAAACCCAGTTCAGACAATTGCATAGACAAAGATGATCATAAACCAATGTTTCTGGTTATGAATCTTTGGGGCTTTATCTCATCCCATACACAAAGTTCCTTAAAAGAGAAGGGGAGAAGGAAGCAAAGGTAAACTGCTCTGATCTGCAATGAGGACAGATGTTGTCCTCCAAGTATGTCCAGGGCAGCCCAGCCATCATCTTAAGAGAGTCTGTGCCTGGGGCGCCTGGGTGGCGCAGTCGGTTAAGCGTCCGACTTCAGCCAGGTCACGATCTCGCGGTCCGTGAGTTCGAGCCCCACGTCAGGCTCTGGGCTGATGGCTCGGAGCCTGGAGCCTGTTTCCGATTCTGTGTCTCCCTCTCTCTCTGCCCCTCCCCCGTTCATGCTCTGTCTCTCTCTGTCCCAAAAATAATAAATAAACGTTAAAAAAAAAATTAAAAAAAAAAAGAGTCTGTGCCTGCTGCAGGCTGGAACAGAGAAATCATAGTCAGAGCCACCCTCAGGAGGAGTGACTTGGGTGAGCACAGCCAACTCTACCTCAGTGACTACCTGAGCACAGCCCCTCTGAGAACCAGGAGAATGGATTTACCCTGTCTTGTAGAACTGGTGCAATGAGGACATAGTTCATCTCACTCCAACCAGAGTAGAGCCCAACTAGCATCCATCCAGCTGTTGCAACTTTGAAGAATAGTTTGGAGACATGAAGATCCCCCCAAATTATATCACAATGAAAAAATGAAAACAAAGCCAAAAAGCATAGGACTGGCTAACCATTTTGTGTGCTGATCACAAAAAGGGAACCTGAATATATTTAACTCATATTAGGAGTGAATGCATGGCCAAACATGGTGTTCAGTCAAGAAAAAATGTATCTAATATTACATTTCTTCCCTTGTCTTTTTATCTTGTATTTCATTATTAAGGGGAATCTTTTAAATTTTATGTATAAATCTGTCAATCTTTTCATAGTTCATACTTAAAAATATAAATACTGTTGTAGACCTCTCTGAATTTCAATAAAATTCATCCATATTGTCTCCTAATTATTTTAGGGTTCATATTTGAAACAATGTAAAGCATACTGTATATACCAGTATCCTCATGCTTCAGTGTGTATCATAATCCCCTAGAGGAACTTGCTGTTACTTTTACAGCCCACTTCCAGTCAATGAGTCTTAGGTCAGCCCCAGAAATCATTATTTTAAAGATGCTCTCCAAGGTGATTCTAATGCAGGTGATTATGCAAGACTTTGAGAAAACATTTGGAGTGCAATCTACATCATGCATTTTCGTTTTGGAATTGCTTGCCATGATACTAGAGAAATAAAAAGATTTGTTGAAGACTATTGAGTCGATAGCAGAATTTGGACAACACCAGCTCCTTAGTAATAATCAAGAAATCAATTAAATATTAAAACATGATGTCTCAGTTAAACACAAGTATGTGAGGCTGTCAGGAAGAATAGTTTTTGTTCTGTAGGGGAAATAAAATTCTGAACATTTACATAGTAGCCTTTCTATTAGTGCATTTATACAGTTCAAGTCTTTTTTTCTTTTTTCACGTTTCAACTGGGGATGGGATGGGGTGAAGGAAACTATTCCCTTAGATCGGTTTCCTGCATTGTTTTGTGCAATTTATGCATATTCAGTCTTCTGAACCAGTAGGACGAGCCTGCCAGGCGCCTTCAGGGAGAGATTATCTCACAAGAGAAGGAAGACAAAACTTTAGTTAGTCCTTAGACTTAAAGCAGCAACTCTGACTACAGCACTTTTTTTACTCAAACTTATACCTTGGTCCTACTCCCAAAATAACCTCATCATGTCTGACTCCTAGTTAGAGGAAGGGTCCTGGGATTAAAAACAAAAGGAGCTGTTTTGCTAAAAACTCTGCAAGACACTGTGGCTCAAGCAATCCTAGAGCAGTCCCACCTGTGTTAGGGGTCACTCTAAAGCAGACAGGCTTCAGAAAAGAATGGAGGTTCAACCCAGTAAGGACTCCAGGAAATTGAGTGGGATTTGGCACCCAAGCACACCAATGTGTCAGGAGCAGTGAGGGCCAGGAGAGAGTAAAGGACCCAGCAGAAGAAGTAGCAGTGCCCACCAGGCATGGCAGAACCCAGGGGAGGAGTGGGGTTCAATAGCAGATAACTGGCATGGAAGCCCCCAATGCCCTGCCTACTAGTGAACTTGTTCCTGAGCACAGGTAAGTCATGCCAGGGACCTCCCTCCAATAACTGATGTTCTGTAGTGGGTTGGGGTTCTGTATGCACAGGTGGAAATGAGTCTACTTGGCACAGATCAGTGTTGCCTCATTTCTTCCTTATAACAGCTCTGTGAGGCAAATGTTTTCCCCATGAAAAGACTGAGTCTAAGCAAGTGTATCTGCAATAATTGCCAGTTTTATTCCTCTGGCTAAGAGATCCAGAGGTAGTTTGAGGTTTACATATTTCTTTTAGTTATTCCATCAAGAATTTAGGTGCCCCCATTGCCCTTATAAGCTGGTTGCAAATTATTTGACTCTTACTTATAAAACTTTTATTCTTTTTGTGTGTGTGACATGTGTTCATGAAAAAAATACATATAAGCAAAAAGAAAAAAGCTCACGCTACACAGAAATAAGCAGTTAAGTTTTTGATATATGTATGTATGTATACACACGCACGCACACACACAATTTGGGATTTAATCCTACATATGTGAGCTGATACTAAATATACTGCTTTGTAACCGGTTATGTTTTACTTTACAATATAGAATGAATATATTTTCATGCATATGTGTGAAACTTTCCAATTGAAAAACAGACCTGGAGAATGGGTCAAAATACAAAATCCAGTGAGATGCTGGTAACAAGGGAACTACCTAAAAAAAATTCCACCAGATGATTAAAATAAAACGAAAGTCAAAGATACATCAGAAAACGCTAACAGAAAGCAGGGGCCAGATTTAATATCAGACAAAAAAAGTCAAGGCCTAAAGCACACAGGATAAGGGCGGCTGCGTGAATGTCTTTGCTTCCAATGCATCATCACAAACTTGTTTCTTACTCTTCTTATCTCTTCCCTAAGCCTTTCCAACTCATCTACTCCTCTTATCATTTCTTCAGGGTCCAAATGCCTCACAGGAGTGTCCTCTTTAAACCCCTGGCCAGGTTGGGTCAGCCCTCCTCTAAGATTTCCTTCTGCTTCCTGGCTTACACCTTCTTCGGAAGGTTGAGGATTTCCTTCTGCCTCCTGTGGTACAGCTTCTGAAGGGCGGCCTGCCTCTGCCTTTGGCATGTTCTGTGGTTTTCCTTCATTTTCTTCACAAGACTTTTGCATGTTGAGTATTTTTCTGTTATTTCTTTTGAATAAATTAATTCTAGAAAACAAGGAAACAAAACTAGATGCCAGACAAATAGACCAGCCATAGTATGGGTTCCCATAGCGACTGGTCTCTTCTCTTTCAGGTCCCTAATATGTCTAAATTTTCCAACTAGAGAAGCCTAGGTCCTCAGGCTCAGAACTCCCCTGACTCCACCCCTTCCTCCACCTTCCTTCCCTCCCCGTTTCGCTCCAGCTCCATCTTCCCTTCTCCCGCTCCAGCCCACCATTTCCCAGCAGGCCCTGCTTACAGGCCTCTCCTAGCACACAAACGGAAGCAGCGCAGAAGCAATTAACCCTCTCCTTAGAGGCCTGTCTCCAATATTCCCGCCCTCCTGGGCTTTCCCAAGAGGTTCCAAACTCCCGCCACTCACCTGAGACCGGGTGGTGCAGTATCTGGCCTCCCCTCCCCCTTCCCGGTTTCTCCAACCTCCCCCGCCCCCGCCCCATTTCCGCTGCAGGCTCTGCAAAGGCCTCCGGCGCTTAATCCGGATGGGGAGAGGCTGTGGCGACCCCAGGATCTGCTTTGCTGTCATCCACACTCCCACTCCCGTCCCCACCCGAAGGGACCTGAGGCAACCTTACACTGACCTGCAGGGATCCAGGGGATTTTCCTGCCTCTTCCCTCACTCGATCTGTGTCGCGTCCAAAGACCAAGAGTCCTGCAGAAGGACAGAAGTGCTTGCTGAGCAGGCCAGTACCTGAATCTCGGATCCTTTTCACGATTCTAGGCCTTGTTCATCTAAAGTTGTCCTCTCCTTCCTTTTAAGGCAACCCCGCCCTCCCTCCCCGGTGCCCCCGGCTCCCTGCAGGCAGGGAGTGGAAGGCACATGTTATTTCCCAAATTGTTTCTGTTTGTCTAGGAACCCTCAATTGGTTAGCATTCTGCCTTTCCTCCCCCATCCCCCACCCCCACCAAAAAGCCCCAAATCTCCTGCAAAAAAATGGGAGTTTGGCGGACGGTAATGTCAGGAAAACAGTGGCGACCCTGATTAGCTTTTGCTCTCTGGTTCCTAGACCTCAGGATCCCCAAGGCGGCGCCCGCTTTTATACTGACCTGAAAGGATCCGGGGCACTTTTCTCCTTCTCCAGCAATACGTAGCAGCTACTGGGAAACAGGCCCTGGACTAGAAGGACTTCTGCACACGTAGACTCCTGGTCACGTGAGGGTCGCGTCATCAATGAGCTCCAGTCTTCAGTTACTCCTCCCATTTAACACTGCAGTCCGCCCCCTGCATTCCCTCCAGTTGATACTGTCAATCTTTTTTCGTATTTGCCAATCACAGACAATAGAACTGGTATCTTACTCTTGCAGTTGCTATTCGCCCTTCTTGGATTGCCAGGGAGGATCAGCTTTTAGGGGTTAATCGACCATTTCTCCTTCGTTTGGGAATTATCTCTTTCTCTCTCCTGCTTCAAATTCGCCCACCTCCTCTCCTCCGGGAAGACCTACAGTCCACCATTTCCCCTGGAGTCCTAACTAGCATTAAAACGGGCGAAGGTGGTAGATGGGGGAAGGTGGTGGGTAGAGGCGGCAGGAAAAGAATGTAGGAGTGAGAGTGTGGGATTTTTTTTACGACTTCTTTTGAATCTTTTTTTTTTTAATTTTTTTTTCAACGTTTTAATTTATTTTTGGGACAGAGAGAGACAGAGCATGAACGGGGGAGGGGCAGAGAGAGAGGGAGACACAGAATCGGAAACAGGCTCCAGGCTCTGAGCCATCAGCGCAGAGCCTGACGCGGGGCTCGAACTCACGGACCGCGAGATCGTGACCTGGCTGAAGTCGGACGCTTAACCGACTGCGCCACCCAGGCGCCCCTTCTTTTGAATCTTTTAATGTTTTAAGTATGATATTAAATGATCATGATATTTTACAATGATACTTAAAAAAGATGCCTCATAGTCGATATTTGACACAATATGGAGGACAAGAGAGTTTTATCAATTTTTAAGACTTCGGAAAAATTTCGTAATGGCTACAAATAAAATGACAGTTCGCACAATATATTGATATGTTAGGAGAAAAAAATCTTATTAAAAGTGCACCTTTAAAAAAAAATGGCTCCCAGATTAATCTGTGGAAAGAAGCCCAGTTTTCTCTTGTTAACAATTTTATATAAATAATCAACTATTTTCTCTCTCTGGCTGAACTCAAGTTATCAAGTGTTAGAAGCCTGACTTTTTCATTGATGACTGATGGATGAATTCCGCTTGGGTTTCAAATAGACTTCAGACAGACCTCTTCTGTTCTCTAGGATCTGGTGCCTTGTTAATCAGATGAGTCCACAGAAAAGCCAGCTTTCCTCAGAGTGAACTTTATTTTGGAACTCAAATAGCTTTCATACACTCAAACATTCAGAAAGGAGAGAGTTCCCTATATCTCACCATTTGGTCCCCTATATCTCACCATTTGGTGTGAGGCTTATTAGGTAGAATTTTCATTCATTCATAGCACTCTTAAGATATTCTGGTATCACTCACTTTGTTCCATTCAAAAAGAGAACTATCAACATGCATAATTGTTATGATCAGAAGCAGAGAGAACATCAGTGCTGCAAAAAAATATTAGTTAAAAGTGGAAAATGATACCCTAACAACTCATAATCTTGAGTACTTGAAGGTGTGTTGTTGCCAGAAATGGTATTCTGGCTAATGGAGTCAGCTGGGGAGTCAGGGAAAGGAGGAAGTAAGGAATCTTTTGCCTAGGATGGTCACAGGGGGATGAGGCAGCCAACAACAAAGCCTGCCATGGGAAAGAAAAGGTTCAAAAAATAAATATTTTTTTCAGGCTTAATGCTTCATAATTTATATTTAAGCATGAATAATTTATTCCACAGTTGAGGGATACATTTTCTATTATTCAAGAGAGAGTTTTCAATGTAAATATAGACAGTGAATTATAAAGATGTAATCATTAACTACGACCAAATGTTTCCATTCTTTCACATGTTAAATGTGTTTATTTATTTTAAATTTTTTTTTCAACGTTTATTTATTTTTGGGACAGAGAGAGACAGAGCATGAACGGGGGAGGGGCAGAGAGAGAGGGAGACACAGAATCGGAAACAGGCTCCAGGCTCTGAGCCATCAGCCCAGAGCCTGACGCGGGGCTCGAACTCACGGACCGTGAGATCGTGACCTGGCTGAAGTCGGACGCTCAACCGACTGCGCCACCCAGGCGCCCCTGTTTATTTATTTTAGAGAGAGCGAGAGAGACAGAGTGTGAGCAGGGGAGGGACAGAGAGAGGGAGACACAGAATCCGAAGCAGGCTCCAGGCTCTGAGCTGTCAGCACAGAGCCCAACACACCCACAAACCAAATTGTGAGATCATGACCTGAGCCAAAGTCCAAAGCTTAAACCGACTGAGACACCCTGGTGCCCCATCAGATGTTACATTTAATGGGGGACAACTCAGATTTTTAAAAAAAATATTATCATGCAATAAAATTGGCCCCTTTTGTGTGGATAGTTCTATGAAGTGTAACAAAAGTATAGATTTATGTAATCATCACCACAACCAGGATACAGTTCAGTCACCCCTCCAAAAAACTCCCTTATGCTACCCTTTTGTAGTCATATCTTACCCCCATCCTTGAACTCTGGCAACCACTGGTCTATTCCCAATTCCTATAGTTTTGTCTTTTGCAAAATGTTATATAAAAGAAATCTACAATATATCACATTTAGAGACAGGCTTCTTTTACTCAGCAAAATGACCTGGAAAGTCATTTAAGCTATTTCATGTAGCACTGATAGTTCATTCTTTTCTTTTTGCTGAGTAACTTTCTGTTATATGGATGTAACAGTTTATTTGTCCATTTACCTGCAGAACATTTAAGTTGTTCCTAGTTTTGACTAATTATGAAGGGAGTTCCTATAAACATTTGTGTATAGGTTTAGGACATTATTGCCTCACGCCTGACTGTTAAGGGAACTCCTTCTCTGACCTATCTGCTTTCAGTGCCTCCTTCTCCCTTTCCAATTTACCTAGCACATTATCATCAAATTCAACTTTACTCTTCCTTATTTTTAGCTTGTTATTCTCCTGCTCGAAAGTCCTGGATGGCAACCCCACCATCAGAGAAATAAATCCTACTTTCCTCATCCTGACATTCAACATTGATCAGAATTGATTCTCAGGACCCATGTTCACAGCCTTGTCATACACTTCTCTACTGCATCAAAAGGAACTCTCATTCACTGTGCCCCAAGTATGCCTTCTTCTGTCTTTGTCACCAACATGCCATTTTCTTCCTCCTGATTGCCCTCTACTTCCTCCTAAATCCTGGTCCTGCTCATTCTTAGGAGCCCAGACTTCATCACCCAGCCTCTAAAGCCACCACAACTGGAAGTGATCTCTCCCTTCCCTCTCTATTCTACATACAGGGTTTGTACCTCTTATATTGCCCTTAGTGAAAGTTGCCTTGTACCTTTGCACTTTTCTGTGTATTTGGAGGGAAGGCATATCTAATCAGGCAGATCGTCAGATGTAGGTTGAAGATGGGGAGTGGGGGGGAGTGTCAGGCTTCAGGTTACATGCTGCTTGAGTGGCTCTTATAATTTTCAACGGTGCATCTCCCAAAAAACTCAGAGTTTCAGAAGGAGCTGTTTGCAGATTGACTCACAGATGAACCTTCTTTCTGTCTGCACAAAAAAATGGAGCAGAAGTTTCATTGTCTCCTCCTCTGCTTATTCTCCTTACATGTAGTCTCAGCAACTTTGACACCATTTTTAAGGAAATATCGATAGAAAATATTGACCCTGTTTTCCTAAATACTGACGAGAGAGATCAGACACTCACTGGTGTACACTGACAGGAAGATCATACAGGTGTTTACCTTTACTCTTATCCCTGAGCAATTTCAGTGCATCAATATAACACGTAGCTACCTTCAAAATTAAATTAATCACAGTAGCTTTTAGATATAAGTAGATTTTTGAAACCAATATTACACTATATGTTAAATAACTAGAATCTAAATAAAAATTTGAAATAGAAAAATAAATATAAGTAGATACTTGAAGATAACAGCATTATATTAAAGTGAAAACTATTTTTAAAAAGGAATGAAAAATGTGCACATATTAATTTAACAATAAAGATGTGAGTTCTAGAAAGTAGATACCCTGAGCTTCTGACCTAATCAATGTCCTGTTTTCATGTACCAAGAGGACACTAGGGATGGCTCCAAAGCCCAAAGTCCTCCAAATGGTGTGAGGGCAGAAGAAAGGAAGGTAGCATTTTACCAACCTGGAGCTCTTGTACAAGACTGTGATATCCAGAATATTGTTTTCTGTGTTCCCTTTATTTATGTTTTTAATGTTTATTTGAGAGAGAGAGAGAGCATTAGTGGGGGTGGGGGGGGGGAAGAGAGACAGAGGGAGAGAGAGAGAGAGAGAGAGAGAGAGAGACTCCCAAGCGGGCTCCTCACTGTCAGGCTGTCAGTGCAGAGCCCAATGCATGGCTGGATCTGAACCATGGGATCATGACCTGAGCCAAAATCAAGAGTTGGATGCTTAACTGTCTGAGCCACCCAGGTGCCCCTCTGTGTTCCCTTTAGAAGTCACTTCCATAGTTTTTTGTTCTGAATCTCTATATTCAGGAACTCCTCCTGCATGTTTCTTTTTCATTGTTGTTTCAAAGCTCATCCCATAGAAGAGCTTGAGACAGCTATTCCTCTCCTTCACTTCTCTAGCACACTCTGTATGGATTGAAAGCATCCTTCCCAGCATGGCAAAATCTGCTCTACATCCAAAGATTTGGCTGCATAATGTAGATTCAAGTGGCCACCATATGAGATGATTCACCCCTTCAGAGCACAAGCAGACATAATACATTGGGTCTTTGTTCTACTGAGAGTAGCCCACTCATGTTCTGTTAAGTGAAACACAGAAAACATGATTTCCAATTAGACTGTATCTGTTTCAGAAAGTAAACCCTTCTACCATCCCTCCATACTATATTCCCTGACATTTGGAAATTTGGCATGGATATGTTTCAAAAGTTTCACAAACTACTCAGAATAGCCATTGGCCATGTTCAAGGAAATGAACCTATCTTGAAGCACAACTTTTCATCTCTGCCAGATAATTCTGCCTGCTTCCTGAACTCACAGCTAAATGCTGCACACATTGTGGATTATTGTGGCAAAGAGTTTCTGGTTATCAGGGCATAATGCTTATGAATTGTTGTGAACCTGAAATGCTGTGTCATAACCACTGCCATTTCAAATGTTCCCATGGTATCCGTGTTGGCCACAGTTAATAGGAATCCTTGAGTTGGTCTGCTTAGACTTTTAATATGACAGTATGCTCAAGATCCACCTCAGGTAGATTCTTTAGATTGCCTTGCTTAATTAAACCTTGAGATCCACATCTATGTAGAGCCTCTTATTGGGTTCAGGGTAGGCACACATCAGCTGTACTACAGCTTGGGCCAGGCAACCTTTTCCTGTGGCAGAAGCTGAGTTGTTTGAGAGAAAGTGCCCTTGCTAACAGGCTTGGTGCTTTTAAAAATTAAATTTATAATAAAAAGAAAGTCTCTGCTGGCCTCTTGATTCTGCCTACATTACCTGTTCTACATTATTCTTTAGATGCTGTATTTTCCCATCCTAACACTTTCACCCTGTTTTGTTGGCTTTCTACTTTGTATCCCTCCCTTACCTAAAAGTGCCATAAGGACAAAAACTTTATCTGGCTCAACTTTGTAACCACTCCAATGTTGATAGAAACAATTAAGTTGGTGGAAATAATTTAAATCAATATGGGAATGGTTAAATAAATTATCCATACTGTAGAAATTGTGTAGATATAAAAAGGAATGAAAAATGTACATATAAGTGACATTGAATTATATTAAAATAACATTTTGGGGGGCCCCTGGGTGGGTCAGTCAGTTGAGTGTCTGACTTCAGCGCAGGTCATGTTCTCACAGTTTGTGGGTTTGAGTCCCACATCGGGCTCTGTGCTGACAGCTCAGATCCTGGAGTCTGCTTCAGATTCTGTGTCTCTCTCTGCCCCTCCCCTGCTCATGCTGTATCTCTCTCTGTCTCTCAAAACTAAATAAATGTTAAAATAAATTAAAATTATATTTTTGAGTGAAGGAAGTGGCATAACAGTATTTAGAAAATACTCTTTCATGCACATACACATGATAAATAGATATATGTATGCATAACTAGTTTATTAAGTAGTTCAAATTTTCTGGCATAACATGGAATGGTTTTATTTTTTCAAGTAATTGCTGTCAACTGTAGTCTGTCAAATTCTCCCTTTCTCACTGAATAATGAGTCCATGTAATGACATTTCAGTTTGTTTTCTCAGCTATTTAGTCAGTTTCATTCATTAAGAGAGTTTTATTATATGGGTTCTTGAAACTCAGCCTGGTGTATTTTTTTTAAGTTTTTGTTCTGAAATTATTTTAGTTCTAATGAAGACTTTTAAGGATAGTACAAAGAGTTCCCATATACCCTATGTCCAGCTTTGTCTAATAATTATGTTACATTTATAAAAATAAAGACATTAACTTTTGTGCCCCACTGTTAACTAAATTACAGACTTTATTCACATTTCTCCAGGTTTTCTACAAATAACTTTTCTCTATTCCAAGATTCAACCCAGGATACAAAGTTAACACATCTTTTTAGTCTACTCTGCTCTGTTGTAGTTTCTCAGTCTTCCTTGGTTTTCATGACCTTGACACTTTTGAAGAGTGAGGTATTTTGTAGAATGTTCCTCAATTTGGGTTTGTCTGATATTTTTCTCATAATTACACCAGAGTTACTGATTTGGAAGAAGAATATCACAGAGGTGAAATGCCATTTTCATCATAATATCAGGCTTACATGATATCAACATGACCAATCAATGGTGAAGTTAATTTTCATCACTTGGTTAAGATGATGTCTACTGGGTTTCTCCACTTATAAAGTTACTGTTTTTCTCTTTTTTTACTCTATTTGTTAGAAGCAAGTTACCAAGTCTAGCTCACATTAAAGAGGAGAGGAATTAAGTTCTACCCTCTGGATGGGGGAGTACCAAAGAATTTGTAGATATGTGTTTGAAAACAACCATAGTAGGGTGCCTGTGTGGCTCAGTCAGTTAAGCGTCTGACTTTGGCTCAGGTTATTATCTCATGGTTTGTGAGTTGGGGCCCCATGTCCAGCTCTGTGCTGACAGTTCAGAGCCTGAAGCCTGCTTTGGATTCTGTGTCTCCCTCTCTCTGAGCCCCTCCCCCACTCATGCTCTGTCTCTTTCTGTCTCTTAAAAAATAAATAAACATTAAAAAAAATTTTAAAAATGAAAAGAAAATAACCATAGTAATTAATAAATAATAGGAGTCAAATAATTTGAAACTATGAAAAATATCCTGTGGATTTTTCCTGCAGCAATTATTACAATGATGTTCTTATGGTAAAATTTTTATATCACTCATTTCCTTCTACATTTAATACTTCCAAATTATTTATTATATTAAAGATTTGTCCTCCCCCTCCCCCGATTTACTTATTGATACAAATCTTTGTTTCTATCACTATGACTCATGAATTTTTAAATCTTTGGCATTATAATTCAATATGATCATTATTGTTTTTGGGTTTTTTCCCCGCCAAATTATACCACCCTTGGCCATAGGGGCTCTTTCAGGTTAGCATACCATTATCCTTTTTCTGCTTCCTTGCTTTCTGGTACTACAAGATATTCCAGATTCATTGATCTGTTCTACTGTGTGTTTTTTTTTTTTTCAACGTTTATTTATTTTTGGGACAGAGAGAGACATAGCATGAACGGGGGAGGGGCAGAGAGAGAGGGAGGCACAGAATCGGAAGCAGGCTCCAGGCTCTGAGCCATCAGCCCAGAGCCCAATGCGGGGCTCGAACTCACAGACCGCGAGATGGTGACCTGGCTGAAGTTGGACGCTTATCCGACTGTGCCACCCAGGCGCCCCTCTGCCAACTCACTTTTAGTCTGTCATATGGCTCATGTATTTTTTGTTCCTCTATTCTTCCTTTCCTTCCTTTTCCTTACATTAACTGAATATATTTTAATAAAGAATTTTAGTTTCTTTAATAACATTTTCATTATATTTTTCAGAAGTGTTTCCTTTGTGATTGTCCTAGGACTTGGCACATACATCTTAACTTACCAGGATCTATTTCATATTTATACTAACTAAACTCCAGTAAGACATAGAAACATCATTCCCATACAGTCCTATTCCCTTTTTCCACTCATTTTGGTAATATTGTTATACATATCACATCAAAAAATCTTATAAGCCCATCCATTTTTATTATTACTTTACATAACTTTATGTCTTTTATGAAAGATGCGAGAAGAAGGATAGCAAGTAATATCCGTAGAATTATGTTAGTCTCCTTATTTATCACTTCTGGTTCTCTTCGTTTCTTCAGAGGTATTTTAGTTACCTTGTGGATTCATGTCCTTATCCTAATACAGCTTTGCTCCCACCCATATCCTTTGTGCTCTTATTGGCAGATATATTTCAGCTCTATATGTTATAGCCCCAAACAACACATTATAAATGTACTGTTTTAAACAGTTCCTTTTCAAAATCAGTTAAGCGAAGGAAAGGGAAAAATATGCACTTGTACTGTCTTTTAGAATTACATAATTACCTGTATGTGTGCTTTTATTTTCCATGGATTCAAATTACTGTCTGGGGGCATTCACATTCAGAACTAGAGAACTTTCTTTAGTATTATTTGTAAGGTGAGAATGCTAGCAACAGATTCTTTCATTTTTTATCTATTTCTTTATTTTGCCATCATTTTTGAAAATTAACTTTGATGAACACAGAATTCCTGGCTAACAGGTTGTATCTGTGAGCAGTTTGAATATGTTGTCTTCCTTCCTTCTGGCATCCATTATTTTGATGATAAATTAGCTATTAATCTTACTGTGGTTCTCTTATAAGTTAGGAGTTATTTTTCTCTTGGTTTTTTCAATATTTTCTTCTTGTTTTTGGCTTTTAGTATTTTACTATGTTGTGTCTGTTTGCCAATCTCTTGCATGTATTCTACTTGAAATCCACTGAGCTTCCTGGATATGTAGATGAATATTTTTCATTAAATCTGGGAAGTTTTCAAACCTTATTTCTTTGAATTTTTTCTCCTCCTTTTCCCTCTGCTTTTGGTATTCCCATTATGTACATGTTAGTCCAATTAATGCTATTCTATATTTCCCTGAGACTATTCAGTTTTCTTTTTTCTCTCTTCTTTAGATTACATAAAATCTATGAATCTTAGAATTTACAAATTATTTCTTCTACTAGCTCAAATCTACTGTTTGTTTCCTCTCATGAATATTTTATTTCATTCTTTGTACTTTTCAGAATTTCCACTTGTTTCTTTTCATAATATCTCATTTTTATTTTTTTCTACTTAATTTAACATTGTTATCATACTTGCCTTTATTCTTTAATCACAGGGTTTTTCATTCTTGAAATATATTTATAGTGGCTACTTTGAAGTTTTTGTTAAATTTAACATCTGGTCACTCTTGCAGGCAGTTTCTATTGCCTGCTTTGCTCCCCATACATGGGCATACTTTCCTGGTTCTCTGCATGTCTTACAATTTTTTAGGTAATACATTTTAGCAACTCTGAGTACTTGTGTTTTTCTCCTGGGGCTTATTATTGTTGTTGTTTGCTTGTTTGTTTAGTGGCTGGCTATTTTAGTCATGTCCATTTCTTCCCAGCTATGTAAAGACCCTTTCGTTGTTCCTGAGAGGGCACAGAATTGGGTATGCCCACAGTCACTGTTGTATGACAATGGTTTTGTCAGTTCTCTTCACTGTCTTTTTCCCTGAAAATACTTAGCTGTTAAGCTCCACTAATAGCTGGCTGATTGTTCTGTTCTTTTTCTTTTGTTTTTAATTAAAAAAAATATGTTTCATTTATTTTTGAGAGAGAGTGCAAGTGGGGGAGGGGCAGAGACAGAGAGAGAGAGACAGAGAGAGACAGAATCCGAAGCAAGCTCCAGGCTTCGAGCTGTCAGCACAGAACCCAATGCGAGGTTTGAACTCATGAACCATGAGATCATGACCTGAGCTGAGGTCAGATGCTTAACTGACTGAACCACCCAGGCACCCCTGTTTTTAATTTTTTTAATGTTTATTTATTTATTTATTTTGAGTGAGAGAGCAGGGGAGGGGCCGAGAGAGGGAGACAGAGGATCTGAAGCAGGCTCTGTGCTGACAGCAGAGAGCCCAATGTGGGGCTCAAACTCATGAACCTGGAGATCATGACCTGAGCCAAAGTCAGATGCTTAACCAACTGAGAAACCCAGGTGCCCTATTGCTATATTGTTTTTGAAACTGCTCTAAGCCATAAATTGCTTCACAGATTTATGGTATGAAATTTTGGCTCCTTTTCAGACATAGTTTTTGATGTCATTGTTTGATGTTTGTTTTGATCCCAATAAGAATCTACTTATCTGTCTCTTTTTCTAATCCTCTGATAAACTAGCTGGCATAATGTTAAGTTACATCTCTAATCTACTGACCTCCTCTTAATTGCATTTGACCACAATCTTCATTTCTTATCATGCTTTCAAACTTCAACCTCTCCACACTGTGTGACAGTGCTTTGGAAAGGGATTGGAGCTCTCCGCTTCAAAACCTGCCTCTCCCAATAGAAAAAAAAAAAAAACAAACAAACAAAAAAACAAACCTCTGATACAAGGCTCTGGAGCTAGGGATGGGCACAGTGGCACAATTCTCTTTGAGTGACGCTCCTGCTTTAGTACCTGTGCACTTGAATGGGGATTAAGTACCATCAAGTCTTCTTGACTTGCCTGTCCCAGGGAACTGGGGGCCCAGTATTCTTAGCACACTGTGCTGAAGGGAGAGCTTCTTTCTGATAAATTGGGCCTGGGCAGAAGGGAGCCCTCACCTTTTGGCTACACTCACCTAAAACTTATAGTCTGAGCAACAGATTAACTCAAAGCAGTATAAGAAGTTCCTTCTCTCCTAGAAAGATAAAATGACCCTTCAGATGTGAGCTGAGGTGAGAAGGGAACTGTGCTCTTGGCTGTACCCTTTTGGAGTATAATTTCCATTATGCTGAGCTGGGAAGGTATAAGGATGGAGAAAGTCTTGGTTCAAATGTCACAGATTCTCATTGTTCTTATTGTTTTAGATTTTTTAAAGAAATGTATCATTTTTTTTTCTATTTCCTGTATACCCTTATGATAATTTTGAAAGAATTCAAATGGTTATATTAAAAAATAACTTTCAGCAATTTTACCGGGGAATGGATCCTCAGAGTTCCTCACATTACCATGCCAGAAGTGGAACACCAACCACAGTTATTTTAAATTCCCTGTCTGATAGTTTCAAGACCCATGTCATATTTGATTCTGGTTCTCATTATTGTTTTGTCTCTTCAGAATGTTTTCTTTTCTTGTCTTTGTATTTCTCATAATATTACCTGAAAACTTGGTAAGATAGTAATTACTGAGGTAAATAGAGTTTATGACTGAAGATGAACATGTCCTTCCTGCTAAGTTTTTAGTATGGAAGTTTAATCTAGTTAGAAGTTGGGCTTAGTTTGATGTTTTCTTCCCATTGGCTTTGAGTCTTTCCAATTGGCTTTGCAGTTTTCTTTTGCTCTTCTGAGAAAGAATGTTTCTTGCTGTCCTCCACTGTTATTTTTACTCAGTGGTTGTTAGTGCGTGTTGCAGAGAGAGGGACAGGCATTCTCTGATGTTCTGATAAGGTCTTCATCTTAGGTAAGCACTGTGAACCTGAGTTTTAGTGATGTAACCTTTGCATGTATTCATGCCTCTCCTTCAGATACAATGCTGAACCTAGCACACATGCCTGCTCCCTCC
The DNA here is from genome assembly GCF_014898765.1 of Herpailurus yagouaroundi. NCBI lineage: Eukaryota > Metazoa > Chordata > Mammalia > Carnivora > Felidae > Herpailurus > Herpailurus yagouaroundi. The sequence continues at coordinate 358,499 of NW_024419932.1, read as the reverse complement.
CCTCATAGAGCTTTTTGTTTTTCCGTTTCCTTTCCTCAACTGCTGTGGGGTTCTACTTGTGTCTTCAAGATCTGGGTTCTGTTGTCTTTCTTCCTGCATGATTAAGTCTTTTGTTTATCAGGGGAGTTTAGTCTGGTTGGAATTTCATCAGTGACTGCTGTCTCAGTCTCTTAGCTGGCACTTTGGAGCAAGCTTTCTCAGATTCTCCCTGATCGTCCCTAGGAACACTTGAAGTTTTTGGAATAAAACCTGAATGTAAGCCCTTTATATCTGCAGCCCTCGGGGACTTCACACACTCGTGCTAGCCCTCACTCAGTCTTTAGAAAGTCATTAGCATTTTCAAGCCAAATTTTCTTACTGGTCTACATGCTGTTTGGTAGTGTCTATCCCAGATAAGCAGATACTCAGGTCCTATTTCTCCCTCCACAAGTCTCTCTCTAGATTTTGTGATAATTGTTTGCCCTGTGAACTCAGTTCTCTGAGAGTTTTAAGAAAAATTGTTATTTTGCCATTTATACAACTTTATTTCCTGTTGTAGTGTGAGTGCTATTCTTTTTAGCTCTCCATTTGGGGAAGAAACCAAAAATTGTCTTGTTCATTTTACAAATTAAATAACACTTGATTTAAGGTTCCTTTTGGTTCCCATAAGAAGTACAAACTCTTTTGCTCTAGTGGCTTGCAGTGGACAGGGAGTTGATATCTATTCTCAGGAACATTTATTTTCTTATCCCAAAAGTATTTATGGGTTGGGAAGATTGTGAGGTAGAAGCAAAGTAGCTATCTCTTATATGACTATCCTTAGCAACATAGGTCATTCTTTGTTGGCTAAAAGGAACAGGTAATAGGTTCCATAGTCTCCAATGACAGAAACTCTTCATTGTTAGTCATAAAGCTTTATTGTTTGTTTGTTTTCTCTGTCCTTTTCACTTTTGAAGTATGAAGGAGAATTTTGTAGGGATGGAAATTAAACTCCTTACCATAAAACTTTAAAGCATTGCTCCCTTTAAGAGCCAGTTAAAACCTGGATTTGAACAGATAATTTGAGTTTTGAAGTAGACATGTTGAACCCTTCTTTCAGAGTCTATTGAAATATCCCCCAGAACAATAATAGGCATGGGGATGAAGTTAGGACAATTACTCCAGCCAACCTTGCTCCGACTCCCAGAAAGGCCTTGATTGTGCCTGGGCCTGTTTTGGTGGTTTTGTAGTGACATCAGTTCTGTATCTGCCTAGTGCAGTACTTCTAATGTTTGAGTCATCCCAGGCCCAAATGTATAAGAGATTCCAGGCAAAGGGAGCTTAAGAAAGAATGTGATCTTCCAACTCAGGAGAAAACAGGTGTTACCACCTGTCTGAATACCTACATGTACTATAGGAAGAGCCCATGACTTGGAGGCTAAGGCAATCGAGCCGTGAATTGGCATTAAATGTCTTTTAAAGGCATTAATAGTGGAGGAAGCAATGCCATTGTGAGCCTTGCTCTTTAGATCTGTCATCTGAAAAAAACATTACCACTATTCTGACATCTTAAAGGATTGGTTGGTCAATAGGGTGAAAATAAAATTCAAATCCTTGTATTTAAGAAAGCAAACTAGTTAAGCATCATCGCCTTAGAGCCAAGTAAACCCAAGTTCCAATATTGGCCCTTCCCCTTACCAGTATGTGACTTTGCATAAATCACTTACACTCTATGAGCCTCAATTAAGTCACCTATATGGAAGGCATAATAACACCTTTCTCAGAATTGTTTGCCAGAATTGAAGAGTTAGAAATATGAAAAAAAATGGGCTGTGAACAGCAGTGATTTATATCACTTCTAGACCACGGTGTGGAAAAATGAGTGTGAGATCTCCATGTATGCTTTCCTCTGTTGCAGTGGTATCATGATTAGTCTGGATCTCTGGGAAACTAGAGGGAGCAGAACCTGTCCATACCCAATCCTCATGAAGTTTCAAAAATAAACCTTTGTTGTGGTAGGCCACTGATGTTTTGGGGTTGGTAGCTACCCTAGAATAAGCTTAGCTTAACCTGACAAATGAACAAATGGTCCTCAGAGTTAAACAACAGAATCACTAAAGGCTTGTTACAATACACATTAGATGTGATAAAGCTATATTAGGAGATAGGCAATAGATATGGAGATTGTGATGAGAAGAGAGAACTACTCAATTATGGTATCAGAAAGCCAGTGGATAATGACTAAGTTAATAAGTTAGAAAATAGCTGTTACAAGTCATATATCTGATAAGAGAATTGTAGCCAAGATCAAGAAAGAACTCAAAACTTGACAATAAAAAGGCAACCAACCCAATTTTAAAATGGGTAAAGGATTTAAATAGACATTTCTCCAAAGAGGATATACAAATGAACAATACACACATGAAAATATGCTCAACATCATTAGCCATTAGGAAAATGCAAATCAAGACCACAATGGATTCCACTTTATACTAAGATGGCCAAAATAAAAAATGCAGGCAATGACAAGTGTTAGCAAGGATGCAGAGAAGTTGGAACACTTGAACACAGGATCTGGATGGGACTGTCAAATGCCACAGTTGCTTTAGGAAACAGTTTGGCAGTTCCTCAAAAAGTTGTACATAGAATTACCACATAGCATAGCAATTCCACTCCTAGGTATATACTCAAGGAAATAAAACACATATTTAAATGCAAAAAGTTGACATTACTGTATAATATATATGAAAGTTGTTGAAAGTAAATCCTAATAGTTCTCATCACCATATTTTTTTTCTTTTTCATTTCTTTTCTTTTTATTTCCTTTTTTGAGGAGGGAGATCCCTGCACAGAGGAGGGGACTTCTTGGGAGGGAAGCTTTTCATCTCAGGTCAGCTCCTCAGGGGTAGGGTCACACCTTGATCAAATACTATCAAAGTGTGGGGGAGGGCAAGGGCTCAGGGATGGGGCACACACTCACCTTGCATGGCCCACTCGTACACTCATACAGTCGTGCATCCACTCAAAACTCAGCCTACATGAAACTTCCACGCAACACCATTGCACCACACAGGTGGTGCTGCTCCAGGCCCCTCTCCCAACGGGTGTTTTGTTTTGTTTTGTTTTGTTTTTTATCATATCTATATGAGATGATGGGTATACAACTAATTATTGTGGTAATTTATGAATATGTAAATCAATCCACATGCTGTACATCTTAAACATATAGCAATGCATGTAAATTATATTTCAATAAATTGAAAGATTTCAAGTAAAAAAAGAATGGAAAAACATTTTTGGTTCTTTCAGCAGAAATGAATAAGTAGTGTATCACATACTACACACCTGTGTTTACTTTAAAACAGACAAGAAACAAGTACATTAAATTTAGAGTACCTCTTCATAAAAGGAATCAAAGCATTTAAATGAAGTTAATGCAACTTTGGACATAATCATTAGCATGCACTGAGGTTATCTACATAATAAGCTAAGACAGAACCATAATTTCTGTACTTGTAAATATCATATTTTGTCTTCTCAATGAAGTTTATTTTAAAAGGCAAAAAATCCCATGTACATGAATTTTTAGTACTGATACATGCTACTATATGGATGAAACTTAAAAACTTCATGCTACTTGAAAGGAGTCATATATTGTATGATTCCATAGATATGAGATGTCTAGAATATGCAAATCTGTAGAGACAAAGTAGATCATTGTTTGCCAGGAGCTGGGGGAGAAGAGAATGGGAACACCATTATATGCTAATGTGTATAAAGTTCTTTTCAGGGTGATGAAAATATCCTGGAACTAATAGTGGTGATGGTTTCAGAACTCTGCTAATATACTAAAAACCAATAAATTGTACACTTTAAAATTAAGGGTGAATGTTGTGGTATGTGAATTACATTTCAATGCAACTGTTTATAAAAAAAGAAATTGCAGCGTAAGTATATTATTCAGAAGTATGGAGATAAATACTAGAAGAAACCAAAAACGTTTATGGTAGTTGCCTTTGGAGGATGAGAATGTGGAATGTCAAGGCAGACTGAGATTTTTAATAATAAATTTTTTGCACTATTGGATTAAAAAAATTTACAGGTATCCATTTGATAAAAATGAGCTAAGAACAAAAGACACACACACCGACATTGTGAGGACAAGCCAAAAGTGATTCTTCTATATTGGATGTGCCAGGATTGTGAATTTTTGACAAGGTAGCTAGATGATTTTAATGCAGGTAGTCTGCTGGCACCTAGCAAAATTTGAGACTACTACTGTATCCAATGTTAAAATCATTTACCAATGAATTGTGATATAATCCCTGTACTGCTGTGTTCCTTTTGGAGTGTTAAGTTTCAGTTGCTAAAAAATGAAATTATGTGCTCAGGCTTACATATTCAATCAGAGACAGAACTGGAGCAAGAATTGAGGCATTCTGACTTGATAATGTACTGGCTTTTTTTTAAAAAAAACTTCTATTATATGTTGTGGGTACCAAAATCAGTAAGATGAATTCTTTGTTTTGAAAAGGGCAAGTCTAATGGGGTAATTATAATGTCTGAAAAGTATATTAATTAAAAATTTACAAAGCATTTTCCCACATTTCTTGTCAGTGTTAAAACTACAGTATAACATGGAAAGAGGGACTTTCTCCACAGTTTAGCAGGGAACATAGTGAGGATTCAACTCAGCAGAGACTCTCTGGAAATCAAAAAGGTTTTGTTACCTTGAGGATTCCAACCCACTAGCAGCAGTGAGGCCCTTAGGGGAGTGCAGGACCCATGAGAAGAAGCACAGTGCACATCAAACATAGTATTACTCAAGGTAAAGTGGCACCCACCTCTTAGCTTCCAGGACTTATTCCTGAACACAAGTGAGACTTCCTTCAGCCCTCCCCCAAACAGAGTTCTGTTTCTGTTACTGCAGGTCAGAGGGTAGGAGTCAACTCAATACAGCTCACATACTCAGTACCTCATCTGATCTTCTCCACAGCCCTGGAAGAGAAGTTTTATCCCCATTTCACAGATGATGAGACTGTTACAGAAATGGATCTGTAATAACTCTCAGGTTAATTCCTCCATTTTTGAGTCCCAGAGGGAATGTGAATTTAACACATCATTCACATCCTGCCAAAGTAATTTTAAGTGTCTCCACTGCGCTCATAAACTCACTGAACTGTTATTTTGATTTCTTTGTATGTGTTTTCCCATTTTTACATCTTTTATTATTTATTTTATAGTAAAAGTAATCTATTTTTTTTTTCAGGAAAAAAGCAGATGAGAGAAGATAATCTCTTCCATTGCCACTACACAGAGAAAGCTACCATTTCTCTTTTGATACACTCATAGTTTTCCCTACTCATGGATGTATTATGTAACTATTTTTTTTTTCAAAAATGGGCTGATGCTGTATATGCGGTTCTGAAAACTTTTTTTTTTATTATTATTTTACAATGTACCATGAACATATTTACCATGCACATGGGTGAAAGTTCCCTACTTAAAGACAGAGTGCTGCAGTTGGGTGAAGGCTGCTGGTAACCGAGAGTGACACCTAAAGCAAAGTATCAGCATAAGGTTAAAGCACATAGCCCGGCAAATGCCTACCAGGGAAAGCAGGGTCAGCAATATTCTCACTAGAGAAATCAGAATTGAAGGCCAAAGGCATTAAACATATGGGACATCTTCTAAGTCCTTCTGACCCCTACCTCCACCCCTCATTCCTCTGACACCCCGTTGCCCCCTTGGGGCAAAGGGATCCTGTACATCTCTTTGCATCCAATGAAAACCACCCATTTTCTGTTTTTTCCTTAGCTCTTCCTGAGCCCTTGACACATCTCCACATTCTCTCATCATCTCCTCACTGCCCAAGTGCCTTTCCTGTAAGTCCTCCTGATAGTCCTTGGGGGAATCGTCTGTCCCCCTGTCCGTTTTTCTTTTTGCTTTCCTAGGCACATAATCTTCAGCTGGGCGCTTTTCGGCAGCCCGCGACTCACTCTCAGCCTTTGCCAGGGATTCTGGCTTGCCCTCACTGTGTGGTTTTCCCTCATTTTCAGACTTGCCCTGCTTTTCTTGCTTTTTCTCGTCTTCTGGTTGTCCCTCATCATCTGGCTGTCCCTCATTCTGGAGCTTTCCCTCATGCCCTGGCTTTCCCTTCACTTCCAGCTTTTCTTCCTCATCTGATTTTCCTTCATCTTCTGTATCTACTTCGTCTTCTGGCTTTCCCTCATTTTTGAAGTTTCCTTCATTTTCTGGCTTTCGTTCATTTTCTTTGTAGACCTTTTCCATGTTAAGATTCTCCCTCCTTTGCCTGTCCTAGGAGACAAAAAGGAGAACTTAGGTTGTATAATATAGGTCCTAAACATATTTGCTTTTATGATTTAGAGTTTTCCTTACCCTACCCAAATTACAGGTGCACTCTTACCTATACATTTTTTCCCTTTCCTCCCCGCTTCCACATGTTTACATGAGCCAGCCTTACAGAAACTTTCACAGGTGCTTCTCTCTACATTTAAGTGGGGTGTGCTGAGAACTGTATAAGAGCAGATTTGTCCCTCAACTTTGCTCTGGCCTTAGCAATGCCCAGGACAATTTTAAATGGGTAGCCCCAACTCACACTGACCTGCAGGAATCCTGGCCAGTTTCTTTTTTTCCTTGCCTGCAGTTGTAAGACTTTTAGAACTGCAGATATAACAGATAATGGCCAGTTCTCAGATTTCAGAGCTATTCTAATATCTTCAAGGGGCTTCACAGATGCCATGTCTCTCGTCTCTCACTTCTTTGTTCTTCCCTTGGTCCTCACCAGCCATAAAGCACCATGTTCCTTCCCTTAGGGTCCTGACATAGGCCATGTATTCTGAGACTGCAGTAGGGTGGCTTGGAGGAAGGTTGTCCTCCCCAACCTCTGCTCAAGCTTAAGTCACTGCTACTCCCAGGGGTCCTGGGACAGTTACCTTCTCCCACTGATCTGCACTGATACTGCAGGTCTTTCCTTTTCTTGTTTGGGTTGGTGCCTACAACTACCGACCTGAAGACCTATAAAGAGACAAGAGACAGATGGTAAATGAGAAGTGAATGACTGGCAACTGGAACGCTGTTTCTTTTCACACTATAGTTGTCAACACTTTCCCAACTCATGCCACCCCCCAATCCTTTTCCTTGCTTCCCAGATCCCCCTTTACAGCCCCTCCCTAATACCTCCATTTTCTACCACTGGGCAATGGCAGAGAACAATTATTTCCAAAGAGTTACTATGTTTCTGAATCTTCCTCCCAAATTTATATCTCATTTGTTTTTGCACTAACATGAGTGAGGTTCAGGACAGTGATGTTCAGAAGGCAGATCCTGCTGGGCTCAGGTATCTGCCTTCCCAACCCCCCACTCCAGGGTGCCCACATAGCACAAAGTCCATCACGTTTCTGAAAATGATGAAGATAGAGTCAGGAGGCAGGACTGAAACGTCCAGAGCACTCCTGACACCCCTTGCCTCTCTACATACACAGAATACCACGTTTTCCTACAATGCAAGAGACAAATTATTTCCAAATTCAGTAGATTTGGCTCATCTTATCTCCTGTTAGTGTTCTTTAGTTTAGAAGCCACTCCTCCCCAACAGGGAGCTCCAGTCTCCAGACTGAACCTGTCTCCCTTCTTTGCAGCACCTCCTCCCCCCCTCCCCCGCTACCTGCAGGCCATCATTTTCCGCTACAAAATGGACGGAAGTTGGAGAAGAGATGCAGAGAACACAGACCCTCCCCACCTTTGGCTCACAGGCTGTGCCATCCTCCAGCTGCCCGGCATAGATCAGGCTATTTCCTCCTCATCGTCATCCCCCTCCCCCAGCCCTCTCCGCCAGACGTCTCTGGATAACCTGCCTCCTAGGAGATCCCAGTTGGTACCCATTCTCAACCCCTTGTCCCTCTCCACCTCCTCCCGCCAAGCCCTGGATTTCTTGTACCAAATACACACCCATTGGGAAAGGAAGGGATAGAGAGAATCCAGTCCTGGACCCGCTCGGGTCTTTGCCCTTTGCCACCCCCCACCCCAGGGGTCCGCAGGTGCCTGTGGATTTGTAGCCCTTCCAGAGAGATGCCTCCGTCTCCTCACATTTCTTTTTGCCATAAGCCCACATTTATCCGGGGAAATAAGAGCTGGTACCCAGACCTCTCCCTCTACACTCATACAATTTCCTGCGCCAAAATGAATGGTGGTGGGAGGGGGTGGCATCTGGAAAGCAGACAGGATCCTCTGTAGCCTCTATCAGTTACCATCCATACCCCAGTGCACCACCGCCCCCCCCCGGCGCCCCCCGCAACTTCTCCTCTGGTTGTACCGACCTGCAGGGCTATAGGGCAGCTGCCCTCTGTCCCTCAGTCTGAAATCTTTCTCCACGGAAATAGGGAGCTGGTACCTGGAGGAGAGGGACTTCTGCACACGTAGGCCTCTGATCACGTGAAGGAAACGTCACCAGTGGGCTCGGGTCCCTAGTTCCCCTCCCACCAGCAGAAAGTGCGTCAGGAGCCAGCCCACTTCTTCCCTTCACTAGCCCCCTTCCGCCTCGCTCTGCTTAAGTCCCCTCCTCTCACCGTTTGAGCCCCTGTCACCCATTTTGGTCTTTGCTAATCCCAAAGATCAAATGTGGCCCCTTCTCCCTGTGGTATGTGTTTGTTCTGTTTTATCAGGGAAGAGCTACATTTTCTCCTAGGGCAATTGGCCACTGGTACATTTCTGAGGATTGTTTTTTCTTTCTCTCCTTTGATCTCAGAGCACCTACCCCATCCCGTCAATCTACTCAATTTAGCCACTGATTTTCGTTTCTCCTCTCCTCCAGATCTTCACATAGCAGGTACATGGTGGATTGCCAGGTAGGGAAGCAGATAGTTGAAGTGGGGATTTTATTTTCTTCTAAATATTTTTTTTCAGTTTTATTTAATTTGCTTCCCTCAGCATGGGTTATTCTTATAAACAAAAATTAAATTAAGCTATTTTCATTTGGGGGCAAAGAATGTGTTTAGGATAGAAAAAAACCCAACAAGTTTCCAAAATTAAGTTCATTGCATTAATTTTTACTGTATGGAAAATGGCTTGAACTGGCTATACACAAAATATTTTTTTGTAATTTTCATAAATAGGTAGTTCTTCCATGTTCTATTAAAAATACATGTATTTATTGTGCCTAAACAATCACTGAGTTTTAAGTAGACTTGCTGAAATCTGATGGCAGACACAATATCAATCTTCAACATTTGGTCCATGGCTATTTTCATTCAGAAGTTTAGCTGTTGTGGAAAGGTGGCTGAGGATCTGAGGGATGCAGATATGGTCTGATTTTCCCTGCCCTTTCGAGAAGCAGGGAATATGCAGTTTCCAGATCCTCTTCTCACCTTCCAGAGCCTCTCTTCCTTTGCATTCAGGAACCTGACTATTGCTTACTCCAAAACGAACATGGAGAGATGACCATGGTAGTGACCTGAGTAAATGTCTTTGGATCCTTCCCTCCCTCTTCCAAATTCTCACAGAAGTATGTCAACCCCAGCAGAGATGGGAATGCTGTCCTAACAACTGAAAACCAAGACACATCCCTTCCAGCCCCCTGCAGTGGAAGTTTTCTATAAAACCCAGAGAAATGATTGCTCTGGGGAGAGCCTCCATACCTACCTGTTCTCTGCCCTTATTCAGAGTGTCCAAGTAGAAGTTTCTTTGACCCTGTCTGCTGCCTACTGCTTGACTTAGGAGGTGATGCCTGATGGGTTTCTAAATTGCAGTATCTTCGCCAGAGCACCTAGGAAGCACCAAAGCACCTTGCATGCTGCAAGGTTTCCGCTTCCCAGTCCATACCCATCCTGTGCCCTCTGAGCCAGGTTTGGTTCAGTGTCTAAGGAAATCTGACATGGTGACTGTACTGATTTACGTAGACCATGCATTCTCAACTGATGAAGTCTTGGACCACCTGAAATGGTATGCAAGATTACATATGCTTAGAAGGTACTAGAGTATGTGCACTTATGAAAAGGTCTGTACCTAGGAACCAGAGAAACCCTGATACATGACCAGATTGATATCATGGAAAAGCAGAAGCTATAGGTAGAGAAAAGATATAGAGGAGATGGAGAAGAAGCTACTTGGGAGTGAGAAAAGGAAAACACAAATAGAAGCTGACCTATGTTAAAGTGAGAGCACTTTATCCTTGGATTCCAGCATTCTTAACTAGAGAACTGTCTTAATCCTCTGGAATTATATTCAAAATGATGTGCATGTGTGTGTGGTTGGGAGCGATATGTACATTGTTACCGGGTGTGTACCTAGGCACCGGGTATGTGCCTAGGATAGGATCCACTAGTATCATAAGATATTCAGATGGGTATGCAGTATAAAAACAAGTGAAGGCCAACTAGCCTAGAGAATATACTTTTATAAATATCTTTTTTTCAAATAGGACTCTATTTTTAGGAGAAATTAACATAACATCAAAATTAGTTATTTTAAGATGTATACTCAGTGACATATAGTACATTCACAATGTTGTGAAACCATCTCCTCTATTCCATTCCAAAATATTTGCATTAACTCTGAAGGAGACCCCAAACCCATTAAGCAGTCACTACCAATTTTTCCCTTTTACTGGTTCCTAGCAATGACTAATCTGCTTTGTCTCCATGGAATTATCCAATTTAGATATTTCATATAAATGGAATCATGCAATATGTGACCTTTCATGTTTGGCTTCTTTCACTTAGCATAATATATTCAAGGTCCATTCACATTGTAGTATGTACAGTATTTCATTCCTTTTTATGGCTGAATAATATTTAATTGTATGCCCATATTGTATTCTGTTTAGCCATTCAACATTGATGGATATTTGAGTCATTTCCATGTTTCTACCATTTTTTTAAATTTTTTAACGTTTATTTATTTTTGAGACAGAGCATGAACGGGGGAGGGGCAGAGAGAGAGGGAGACACAGAATCGGAAGCAGGCTCCAGGCTCTGAGCCATCAGCCCAGAGCCCAACGCGGGGCTCGAACTCACGGACCGCGAGATCGTGACCCGAGCTGAAGTCGGACGCCCAACCGACTGAGCCACCCAGGCGCCCTCATGTTTCTACCATTATAAGTGCGCCTTAAACACTTCTGTATAAGTGTTTGTGTGGGTGTATGTTTTTATTTCTCTTGGGTAATATTTAAGAATGGAATTGCTGGGTCATGTGGTAATTCTATGTAAAACTTTTTCAGGAACTGCCAAACTGCTCCACAGTGGCTGCAACATTTTGCACTCCTACCACCAATATATAAGGGTTCCAATTGCTCTCCATTCTCAAAGACAACTGTTAATTTTCACTTTTTTTATTTTTGCATTTTCCTAATAACTAATAATATTAAGCATCTTTTCTTGTATTTATCAGATATTTATCGATCTTCTTTGGAGAAATATCTATTCAAGACCCTTGTCCATTTTTTAAATTGGCTTACTTGTCATTTTCTTATTGAATTATAAGAGTTCTTCATATATTCTGGATACAAAACCCTTTTCAGATATATGATTTGCAAATATTTTCTTCCATTCTGTGGATTGCTTTTTTACTGTCTTGAAAGTGTCTTCTTATCCACAGAAGTTTTTAATTTTTATGAAGTCCAATTTATATGTTTTTCTTTTTGTTGTTCTTCTTTTTGATGTCATATCTAAAACTTCATTGCCAAATTCAAGGACATGAAGATTTATACCTTTGTTTTCTTTCAAGAGTTTTAAAGTTTATCTCATATATTTAGTTCTTTGATACATTTTGAGTTAATTTTTGTATATTGTGTGAGTTTATTTTTGTAAATGACTTTATACAATTTAAAGGTTCTTTTGATTGCGGAACACAACACACTGTCACAAAAATAGATAGAAGGCAGAACCCTTTGTTACTTATAGCTCCAAAAGAGAGAAAGTTAGTTGCCAAGCAAAGCTACAGGCATTACACCTGGATAACAGCTAGTTGGATCTCTCAAGGGCAGTTTATGTATTACAAATTAGGTGGGGCTAGCTACATTTTTCTGGACCTTTGAGGATTGGCTAATTTGAATAATTTCTCAGGCTCCAGGGCATAGGGGCTGTTCTTTGTTGTCTGGAACCTGGCCCATGGGCAAATAGGGCTGGTGCATAGTGTCACAGAGTGTGAATGCATGATCTGGGAAGTGGTAAAAGTGTATACTTTATCATCTGTTCATGAAGGGCAACTAACCAGCCTCTAGCCAGGGCCTCACAATTGACTCGACAGCATTTTTACAAAAAAATAAAAATAAAAATAAAAAAGATGATGTAGTTGATGACTAGATGTCTTGACATCCATCTTGAACTCCATTATTGGGATATTTGAGTGGCTCAAATAGTAGAAAAGATTTACAGAGAGCAGGACATAAGTTGCCCTAAACAACATAAAAAACCTTTTATTATGAGAATAAAAAGGAAGAAAACAAGTAGAAGAATAAGACGTTCTTATAGGCCAGCCATAACCAAGGTAGATGAGGGGTGGTCTAGGAGGTAGTTGCCTCATGAGGCAAGCAATAATCTCCATTAATTTTTAAAATGGCATTAATAGTTGTAACTTCTACAAGATTTCCCCTTTAGATATGGAAGTGTAGAAGTATACAGTATACCTTTTGGCAGAGAGAAAAACATATACCAGGTTATGAACTAAGTAAATAATGAACTGAAGAAATGTAATAGAATCCCCAATATCAAAGAAAGAAAAACAATAAATATATTGTGTTAAATTTGTCAGTATTTTAGGAAAGGCAGCATATAGGCATTGTTGAGATGATGGTCTCAGTGTCTGGGGTGAAGTCTTCCCCTGTTTAGAGAGCAAAGTCATTTCCAATGTAAGATCTTTGACTGGGACCATGTTATCTGAAGAAACATCATTTCCAGTGGCAAGCTTCTGGATTGGGGTGATGTCATCTAGGATGTGGGACTGTGGTATTATTTCCAAGTAGATACCTACTCAGGTTGATACGAGTCATGTTTTCATGGTTCTGGTATTATAAGGAGGCTGGGATGTGTGTAGACTCTAAAGGCAATGTTGGGCCTGGAAGATTGACTTGTAAATTTCTTTTTTTAATTATGATATGTTATCATAATATAAAATTTTCCTTCTTAACCATTTTTTAGTACACATATCAGTGGCATTAAGTACACTCACATTGTTGTGCAACCATCACCACCATCCATCTCCAGAACTTTCTTTGTCTCCCCAAACTGAAATTTTGTACCCATTAAACTAACTCCCCTTGCCCCACTCTCTTTATGCCCTGGCAAGCACCATTCTGCTTTCTGTCCCTAAGTGTTTGACTAGGTATTTTGAATAAATGAAATCACGAATCTTTTTCTGTCTGGCTTATTTCACTTAGCATAATGTCTTCAAGTTTTATCCATATTGTAGCCTGTGTCACAATTTCATTACTTTTTAAGACTTAATAATGTTCCATTTTATGTATATACTAGATTTTGTTTATCTATTCATCTGTCAATGGACACTTAGGATGTTTCCAACTTTTTCTCCCAGTTTATCGAGAGATAATTCACACACATTAGTGTATAAGTTTAAGATAGCATGATGCTTTGATTTACATATATTGTGAAATGATTACCACAGTAAGCTTAGTTAACATTCATCATCTCATACAGATACAATAAAAAGAAAAGAAAAGAATTTCTCCTTGTGATGAGAACACCTAGGATCTACTATCTTAATAACTTTTCTATAAATCATACAGCAGTGTTAACTATAGTCATCACACTTTACATTACATCCCCATGACTTATTTATTTTATAAATGGAAATTTTTACCTTTTGACCACTTTTCTACAATTTTCCCTCCCCTCACCCCCACTGCTGGTAACCACAAATCTGATCCCTTTTCCTATGAATTTGGTGGATTTAATGTATGTTATCAATGTTTTATAGCTTTCAATGTGCAGGTCTTGAATATCTTTGCCAAATTTATCCCTAAATATTTCATATTTCTGATGCTATTGTAAATGATATTGTTTTAAATTTTAATCTGGATGTTCATTGTTGTACAGGACTGAATATTTTCCCCCAAAATTCATGTCTACCCAGCACTTCAAAATGTGATCTTATTTGTAAATAAGGTCTTTGTGGATGTAATTAATTAAGAATTGAGATGAGGGGTGCCTGGCTGGCTCAGTTGGTAGAGCATGGAACTCTTGATCTTAGGGTTGTGAGTTTGAGCCCCATGTTGGGCATAGAGATTACTTAAAAATAGAATATTAAAAAAAAAAGAGTTGAGAAAGATCATAGTGGCTTAGGGTGGGCCCTAAATCCAATGGATGTATCCTTAGAAGAAATAAAGAACACATAGACAGACATACAGAAGAGAAGCAAAAATTAAAGTTGCCACAAGTCAAGGACTGAGGCCACTAGAAGCTAGAACAAGTAAGGAGGGATTCCTTTCTAGAGAATTTCAGAGAGAACATAGCACTGCTTACACCTTGATTTGGACTTCTGGCCTACAAAACTATAAGAGAATACATTTCTGGGTGTTTTTTTAAAGCCACCAAGCTTATGGTAATTTGTTATAGCAGTCTCAGAAAATTAGAAAAACAACTAAATTTGTATTTCAATCTTGTATCCTGCAACCTTTCTGAACTTATTTATTAGCTCTAGTAGCTTTTTGTATACTACATAGAATTGCTACATAGATAATAGTTTTCTAGGAGTATTTTCTATTTCTTCCTTTGCAATCTGTATGACTTTTATTTCTTTTTCTTATTGTACTGACTAAAACTTCTAGTATAATTTTAAATATAATTTATGAAAGTGTTTTTTTTGCTTTGTTTTTCATCTTAGGTGGGAAACATTTAGTCTTTACATACACGTCCTTATGTATGTTTTTTGTAGATGTAGTTTATCAGGTTGAGGAAGGTCTCTTCTATATGTGGTTGCTGAGTATTTTAATCAGTAATAATTCTTTCAATTTTAGCAAATGTTTTTTCATCACCCATTAAGATTATCTTATGTTTTTTTTTCTCTTTTATGTTAATGTAGTGAATTACAATGATTTTCTAATTTAACACTATCTTGAATCCTTGGGATAAACCTTACTTAGTAATGGTGTATTATGTTTTGTATATATAACTGAATTTTAAAAAGGGCAGGTGCCTGGATGGCTCAGACAGTTGAGTGCCTGGCTCAGGTCATGATCCGAGGGTCATGGGTTCGAGCCCCATGTCAGGCTCTGCATTGAATGTGGAGCCTGCTTAAGATTCTCTCTCTCTTGAGGAGGGCACCTTTTGGGATGAGCACTGGGTGTTGTATGGAAACCAGTTTGACAATAAATTTCATATTAAAAAAACATAAAAACAACCAAAAACAAAATATTCTCTCTCTCTCTCCCCTGCTCATACTCTCTCTCTCTCTCTCTCTCTCTAAAAAAAAAATGAACATATATGTTCATGAGGGAGATTAGTTTATGGTTATCTTTCCTTGTAACATAATTGTCTGGTTAGTTATCTGAGTAATTTTAGCCTCATAGGGTGAGTTGGGAGCTATTCCTTCCTTTTCAATTTTCTAAAAGATTTTGAATAGAATTGGTATTATGTAATTCCTAAATGTTTGGTAGAATTAACAGTTAAGCCATCTTGACCTGTGGTTTTCTTTAGAGGAAGTATTTTAAATAAAATTTCCATTTATTTTCATGGTGAGCATAGCTTAATGTATAAAATTGTCAAATCACTATGCTGTATACCTGAAACTAATATAACATTGGATACCAAAAATACTTCAAATAAAAAACTTTTTTTAAAGATTTCTATTTATTTAATAGATATAGAGCTTCCTTCTATTCTAATATGTATGTTCAGTGCTATAAATTTCTGCCCAAGTGGTGCTTTTGCCACATCTCACAAATTACTATATGTTGAATTTTCATTTTCATTCAGTTCAAAATGCCTTATAATTTCCTCTTTGATTTCTTCCTTGTGTTATTTAGACATGTGCTGTTTGATGTTAAATATTTGGGATTTTTCCAGATATCTTTCTATTATTAGTTTCTCATTTAATTCTGTTTTGCTCAGAAAACATATATTTTATGATATGAATCCTATTAAAATTTTTGAAACTTACTTTTTGGCCCTGAATATGGACTATCTTGGTAAGTGTTCCTTGTGCAAATGAAGCAAAGGTACGTTCTACTGTTGTTGGTGGCAAGTTCTACAATTGTCAACTAGATAAGTTGTTTCATAGTGTTCTTCAAGTGATATATGTTCTTGCTGATTGTCTACTTGTTCTATCAATATTTTAGAGAAGGTGTTGAATTCTCTGACTGTAATTGTGGATCTGTCTATTTCCCTTTCAGTGCTATCAGTTTTTCCTTCATCTATTTTAAAGCACTGTAACATATGAATGTTAATGATTGCTATGTCCTTTTGACAAACTTAGCACTTAAAATTATGTAATGACTTTCTATAACTGTAATATCCCTGGTATTATTACTATTTTTTTTAAAAAAATATTTATTTTCAGAGAGAAAGAGAGAGCAGGGGAGGGGCAGAGAGAAAGAGGGAGACAGAGAATCTCAAGCAGGATTTGCACTGTTTGTATAAAGCCTGATGTGGGGTTCAAACCCACAAACTGTGAGATCATGACCTGAGCCAAAATCAAGAGTTGGATGCTTCACTGACTGAACCACCCAGGTGCCCCATTCCTGATACTATTCTCTGCCCTGAAATTTATTGTATCTGAATCAATATTGCCACTCAAGCTTTGTTTTGATTGATGTTAAGATTGCTCATTGTTTTTCCATTCCTTGTAATCAATCCGTATCTTTAAATTTAAAATACGGTTTTTATAGGCAGCATATATTTGTCTTCCTTTTATATACAATCTGATAATATCTGGTTTATATTTGAGGTATTTAGACCTTTTACATGAATGCAATTATTGATATTGATTTATTTGGGCTTAAATCAATCATCTTGCTATTTGTTTCCATTTGTCCCATCTGTTCTTTGTTCTTTTTCCTCTAACATTTTTCATTGACTATTTGAAGATTCCACTTTATCTCATATGTTGGCTCATCAGCTACAACTTTTTACATGATTGTTTTAAGGTTTATACATTTTTAATATTTCAGAATCTACCTTCAAGTGATATTAATGTATAGAATAAGAACTTCAAAATCCTGTACTCCTATTAACCCTCTCCTGGTCTTTGTGCTATTATTGACATACATTTAACTTCTACATATGCTATAAATCCTACAATACACAGTAAGCTGGGGGCAATTAGAAGGCTCATATTATTTGTTTCTGCTCTTTCAATTAACTTTCCCAACTCTCTGGACGTTAAATAACTGAAAACTGTTGTTTCATGTATTTTGTCCCCGTTTTAGTTGTTTCAGTTAGGGAGGTAAATCCATACCGTTATTCCATTTTCACTTGAAGCATAAATATGGCTTTGTGTTTTAAATGATAGTTAATCATGAAGGATTTATTTCGCCTCTAACCAAAGTTTCCTATGCTACCTGGACTCCTGTAAGAGTCCAGTGTCTGTGTATTCTCCCTGCTCTGCCTGACTAGAAAGTTCAAATTGCACTGCTTTCTTTGGTCACATTGTGGCCTTTAAATTTATTTTCTGAATTTCCTTCAATTGAATTGAATTTTTGAAAACAAACAGTAATTATTTTTATTCAAAAGTTATGAAACATTATTTGCATTATTATCTCAATTTACATAAGGATTCAAAGATGTACATACTTGTCATTTGCTGAATACCAGTAAATCCATAAATCCATACTTACTTTGTGGAATTTTTCATTCACCAGATACCTACTAGATGTGCATGATATGCTAAAACTCCAATGGCCCACCACATATCTATATCTCAAGCCTCTTTCTTGCACATCCTTTTTTTTTTTTTTTTTTTTTTTTTTTGAGAACCAGGGCACAATCCCTAATCTCACTGCCTTCTCTTTATCCAAATTTTTAGGCACTTATGGGAATAATTTGTTCTTTTCATGGACAATGGCCAGAGGGAAAAAAGGAGACTCACTACACAACACATAGAAATGATATAAATGGGCAAATATATGTCTGTTTCCCTTGAGGGAACCTGATGCTCTGTTCCCTTACTGGCTTTCACTCACTTTCTGCTGGTTGTTTGTTACCTGAACGTTGTATAGGGAGCCTAACCACTTACATACTACTCCCTCAGATGTCCCTTCAGATCCAAACACTACTAACAACCAAGGGAAGCTGGTTAACAGCAGTGTCTCTCTTCAAAGACTAGGATCCTGAACTGATCCTTCTCTGAGGTTAACAAGGCAACTTGGATCTGCCTTACATGGAAGAGATGTACATTTTTCTAGGCATATACATGCTTAAACTTCTATTACAGTATGGCATGAGTTCACATGTAAGCTTCCACTTTTTCTTCAAGGATGAAGAATATCCTTAGGCCAGTGAATCTAGGATGCTTCTGTTTTCCAGAAAATCTGGTGCTAATATTAACAATCAAGTTTAGGAAGTATGGTAGGGCATATGCTTCTCTGTTCATCAGTTCACCTGCCCTTTCAACTTTAGCTTTTCTCTGTATGAACTTGTCTTGCATGAATGTGCCTTATATCTCAAGCACCTGGAGGAGGGAGGGCTTTGGAATTGCTTACGCATCTGATTTATGTCTGGGGGTTGCCGTTACATGGTTTTCACCTGTTTATCCATTTTTTCCTTGGGTTTCACAACTGCTATTGTGACACTATATTCCAGAGCAGGGGTTGGCAATTTTTTTGTCAGGGATAGATAATAAATATGTACACTTTGCGGGCAGGCAAAACTGTTTCTTTCACAACTATTCAACTCTGCCACTGTAGTGCAGACAGTGTGTAAATTCCTAAGTATGGTTGTATTCCAATAAGAACTTATTTATGGACACTAAGATTTGGATTTCATATAATTTTTACATGTCCAAAAATATTCTTGATTTTTTTCAACCATTTAAAAACATGAAATTTATTCTTAGCTCATTGGACACAAAAATAATAGGCCAAATCTGGCTCTTAGATTGTGGTTTGCAAACTTCCATTTTAGAATCTGAACTTCTTTAAATTTTTTTATGTTTATATTACTTTTGAGAGAGACAGAGAGAGAGAAAGAGAGACAGAGAGAGAGAAGGAGCAGAGAGAGGGAGACACAAGATCCAAAACAGGCTTCAGGCTCCAAGCTGTCAGCACAGAGCTCGATGTAGGGCTTGAACTCACAAACCGTGAGATCATAACCTGAGCTGGAGTTGGTGTCCAACCAACTGAGCCACCCAGGCACCCCTAGAATCCTAAATTCTAAGTTTATTTCCACAAGATTGTCTTCATATATAATATATACTTCACCTACATAGCACACTCCAAGGCAACTTCATTTCCCAAGTTCTATTGGAACTTAAACCCAACAGTCCTCCAATGGACTTCTCATAATTACCTACATTTGGGTATTCGTTGACATAATCTCCTGGCATTCAACTCAATGTAGGTTAATTCTTTATATTCCTAAACTTCAGGGGGCTGGAATGAGGAGGGACTGTCTCAGACTGAAAGTGAGCTGTGTTCCCTTACACATCCTGTATAGTCTAATGAACTAAGGAGGTTTCTTAGGAAAGAACTACACACCTAAAGAAATAGAGAACTAGACAGATAAGGTCTTTTCATGAAGCTAAAAAGGGAGAGGGAATTTACACTTTTATAGAAGAGTGAGGATTCACTTTATTGAGTGTTTTGGAAAAAAAAATCAGTGGGATTTCCTCACCTTGAGGACTCCTGAACTGATGTACCCAGGGGAGAAGATGGGAATGGGGCACAGTAGCAGAGGAATGGAAGTACTTACCTCTTAGTCTACTAGACTTGTTTGGGAGTATAGGGAAGAACTGGCTTTGGAAACTTCCCCAAATAGCTGAAAGGGATATCTAAAGTTGGGTCATGCACACATTCCAGTGGGAACAAGAACTTGGAGAAAGCTTACACTTATTGCTTCACCAAGTACACACAGCAGCCCTTGGAGTTATCATCATCTTTCTGATGAGTATGATTTTTAAAAGATGTGTCTCTTATCACTATTAGTTTATACTTCTAAATAGAGATCCAGAGGTAAGCTAAAACTGAAATTCTGTCACAAGTTTTTAGGTAAGTGCCCACGTTGTTTTTATAGGTGGCTAAGCTCTTTCATTAGTAATGTGTTTAGTTCTGAAATAAAATATAGGTAAGAAAATTAAAATTATTCATAATTCTACCATAAAAAGATAAACACTTTAACTTTTTACTTTATATATTCTTAGACTGTCTTCATATACAAAATATAGGAGATCTGAAATAGAAAAGAATACAGAGAATGCTTTTTTAAACTGCTTTATTAACTTCACAATATATAATGAGCATCTTGCCATTCAATAGGGTAAGATTCCCTTGCTGACAGAATCTTACACATTGGGTCAAAATACAATATTCAATCAGAAGCGGTGGTAGGAGACGCACAAGAAACAGGTTAACACCAAAAGATTTACAACAAAGGTACACTGAAAACATGTAAGTTTAGGTAGGTGTGTTTTCCTATTAACTTCAAAGAAAACATCAGAATTCAAGGCATAAGACAAAACTCATCATGATGGTCACGGTGAGGGGGGTCAGTGCTAACTGCCCGCAGACTGTAACTGAATTGTTTTTCCCTCAGCTTTTCCATCAGCTGTCTCACCTCCTCCCCAATCCTTTCCATATTCTCTTCTCTCATTCTTGCCTGTGGCTCTCCAAGCCTCTGAATCATGTCCCATCTATACTGCAGGATGGGCTGCCTAACACGGAACCGCCTACGATTTACTCTAGGCACACAATATTCACCAGCTTCCAAAGGGTGGACCAAGGGCTCTCCTTTATTTGCAACTTGCTCCTCTTCATTCTTTTTTTCGTTTTCCTGGTTGGCATTTTCCATGTTGAGATTTTTTACTGCTTGTTCCTCTTTGGACGCCATTGCTCCTAAGAGACAAAAGACAGAGAAGGATTTATCAGGACTGATCAGCACCGAGGACAGAGGCCCTACTACGCACATTCCAAGATTCAGAGCCCTGGATCTCTTACCCTTTTTAAAATTTCATTTTTCCCACCTGAGAGGCTCCCTACGCCCTCTAGGGGGCCCTCAGTAAGAGCCCTACCCCCTCCCAGTTGCTCCTCTCCCCTCCCTCGCGCAAAGCCCACCATTTTCCCTGCCTATCCAAGCCCAGGCCTCTGCGGGCACCAAGATGGAGGACGGGCTGTTTGGTGGGGCGGGGGATTTGGGGATCTCAGGGCTTTCCACACGTTCCCCCCGCCCCCCCCCCCCACTATCCCCCACACCGACCTGGGCCTATCCTTGCAGTCTCCTCCTCCCGATTCTAGCCGCGAGTGCGCCGCTGCGACACTTAGACCCGCACACCTGCAGAGGGCGGGAGTAAGGGAGCGGGGACTGATGCAACCAGCGCTTGGGTCCAACCCGTCGCCACCCAGCCCTTCCTAGGCCCCGGGACCCTACGGCCGTCCCACCCCTACGCCAAGACCTCCCATGCCCCGCACAGACCACCATTTTCTACACCAAGAAGGACGGGGGCGGGGCCGGGCGTGCAGGAGGCAGGTGTTTGCAAAGGGTCGTTGCCTCACAGCGGTCCAGCCCTCCACCCTACCATTTTCTGCGGCCAAACGCGGTCCGCAGCTGGGCGTGAGGCTGCGGTCCTTCCGCGGCTTCGCCATCGGGCAGCTGGAACCCGAGGAGGGCTCCGCGGGCCGCGTGGGCTCTCCCACACCGAGCCCAGGGGACGCTCCCCCTCCTCCGGGTCCCTTACCTGCTCCCCCTCCGCCTCCAACCCTTTGGGGCTGCCCCTGTCCCGCACGCCCTCGGGGCCACCGGGAGCAGGTACCGAGAAGGGAGCGAGCGCCGGCCCAGTCTGACGCTAGAGCTAGGCGCTCGAGTCACCGTTGGCGGGTCACGTGAGGCCTTCGTCACCGCGAGCGGCACTACCCCCATCCCGCGCCCTTTGCTGCCCGCTAGGTGGCGCAGAGCTGATTGGTCTGCGCACCTTCCCTCTGCTGCCTCGTCCTTCGAAGTAACTCCAGGCTGGGCTCTGTGACTCTTCGTCTTTGTATATTCCTGGGCTTTTCTCTGCTTGCCTGGGAAGGGCAGTATCTTCTCAGGGGCCTGTTGACCATTCCCAGTTCTTCTCTGGGGACTTGCTTCTTCCCCTTCTTTGCTCCAAGGATATGCTTTCTTCCACTTGCTGTCTTTTCTGCTACAGTGCTCTCTCTCCATTTTCCCTCCACTTTTAAAATGTGTAGGAGAGGGGCGCCTGGGTGGCTCAGTCGGTTAGGCTTCCGACTTCAGCTCAGGTCATGATCTCATGGTCCGTGAGTTCGAGCCCCGCGTCGGGCTCTGGGCTGATGGCCTGGAGCCTGTTTCAGATTCTGTGTCTCCCTCTCTCTGACCCTGCCCCGTTCATGCTCTGTCTCTCTCTGTCTCAAAAATAAATAAACGTTAAAAAGAATTTTAAATGCGCAGAAGAGATGAGTGAGGAAAAGAGCCCAGGAGAGTGGATTTTTAAAAATTCTTAATATCTGTTTTGTTCTTTTTATATTAAATCCTCCCAAATCAATATACTTTAGTTATTTTTATTTGAAAATAAGAATTAAAGTTGGAGGGAACCCAACCATCTGTCTCTTCTGATAAGTCATTACATAAATATAGACTATACAGCCAGCTTCTTTTTTAGAACTTGGAAAAAAACAGGGCAGCTGATGGCTCCTCTTGTTAGGGGCCCCTAGATACCTGAATCCCTTCCATGAGATGAGCCAATTAGACCGTAGTGCAGCAGAGTCTTGATGAATTTTCAGAACTAAAACAACATCAAAAATTAAAATTCCTTCATAAATTTATAGTTCAAAAAGCAGTAAGTTTTTATTTACAAATCACATGATCATGTATTTAAAGAATCCTAAGGGATCTACAATAAACCTACTATAGAACTAGTACTTTAATTTCATGGGTTTGCAGTTATAGATAGATATTATAAAAATCCATTGTATTCCTGTGTTTTAGTGATGAATAATTGGAAATTGAAATTATTATCTATATATAATTATAATGATAAAATATATAATTTCATGATAGCTTCCAAAAAGGTGAAATACTTACGTATAAATTTGATAAAACAAGGTCCTGGATCAGGAAATACAATACTGGTAAGCTAAATTCTCTCCAAATCAATCTATAAATTTAGTGTATTCAAAATCAAAATTTCAGCAGCCATATTTGTATAGCTTGACAAAATTACCCTCAAATTTATATGGAAACGAGAAAGACCTAGTGTAAACAAAGTAATTTGGAAAAAAACCCCACAAATGTGGAGAATTATACTATTTGATTTATAGACGTAAAATGTAATAAAAGTAGGGGCGCCTGGGTGGCTCAGTCGGTTAGGCATCCGACCTTAGCTTAGGTCATGATCTCCCTGTTTCTGAGTTCGGCCTGTGTCAGGCTCTGTGCTGACAGCTCAGAACCTGGAACCTGCTTCAGATTCTGTGTCTCCTCCTCTCTGCCTCTCCCGTGCTCATGGTCGGTCTCTCTCTGTCTCTCAATAATAAATGAATGTTTAAAAAAAAAATTAAAGATGTAATAAAAGTAGAGTAGTAATGGAGTATACATAGAAATTGAATTTAAATTTAAAAATTTCTGCTCTATGAAAGATATGAAAGATATGGTTAAGAAATGAGGTGGGAAGCCAAGAAAAAAAAGTGTAACCAACAAAATGTTTGTGTCCAGAAAACATATAAAGACCTCCTAAAATTCAAAATAAAGCAAGCAATGCAATTAAAAATGATCAAAAGATTTGAACAAGCATTTCAGAAAAGTTCATGTACAAATCACCAAAGAGCTCATGGAAAGATGCTCAATGTTATTAATCATCAGGGAAATGTAAAACAAACAAACAAAAAACCCAATTAAGTACCACTGCACAGCCATCAGAATTGCTAAAATTAAAAAGTCTGACAATCCCTAGTATTTTAGAGGATATGGAACAACTGGAGCACTCATTCCTCATTCATTGTTGATGAGAAGTTCAACCATTTTGAAAGACTTTTTGACAGTTTCTTTAAAAGTTAAACTTACACTTACCATAAGTCCAAGAAATTTCACTCTTAGGAATTTTCCCAAACAGAATTCAAACCATATTTCCTCAAAAATATTTGAATAAGAATGTTCATGGCAGTTTCATCTATGATAGCCCCAGACTGGATACAATCCAAATGTTCATCAACCAGGAAATGTATAAACAAATTGTGATATAGTCATATGCTAGGGTACAACTAAGGAATAATAAAGAATAAACTGCCGGTACAATCAATAGCATAGATAAATCTAAAAAAAAAAACTATTATACTCAGGGAAAGATATCAGACACAAAAGAGTGCTTTCTGTGTGATTCCATCTATATAAAGTTTGGGAAGAGGCAAAATTAATTTATATTGATGTAAATTGGGTCAAGTCAGTGTTTGCCTGGCCTGAAGGTCGGAATTATTTTTTTAATTGTAAAAGGGGCATAACAGAACTTTCTCAGCTGAGGGAAATGTTCTGTATCTTGATGAGGTAGTGACTCTACTGGCTAATACATTTGTTGAAATCATTGAACTGTATAGTTAAAGTGTATGTATCTTATTGTATGTAATTATATCCTGATAATTATATCCTTAAAAAATCCTGATAAAAAAATCCAGGATAAAAAATCCTGATTAAAAATGAAATATCTGGAAATAAATCTAATTAAATAGTTGCAAGACCTCTGCACTAAAAATTAAGAAATAATTTTGAGAAACATTCAAGAAGACCTAAATAATTATAGATATGCCTGGTTCATGGATTTAAGGATTAAATATTTTAAAAGTTTATTTATTTTAAGAGAGTGGGGGAGGAGCAGAGAAACAGGGAGAGAGAGAATTCCAAGTGGGCTCCGTGGTGTCAGTGTAGAGCCTGATGCAGGGCTCAAACTCACGAACCCATGAGATCATGACCTGAGCCAAAACCAAGAGTCAGATGCATACCCAAATGAGCCATCCAGATGCCCCGAAAGATTCAATATTGTATAGTTGTCAATTATTCCCAATTTGATGTTTACATTCATGCAATCCATATAATTGGTCCCAATTTGATGTTTAAATTCATGCAATCTATATAAAAATCTTGGCTAGTTATTTTTTGTTGACAAGCAGATCCGAACTCTGTATATCCAAATGCAAAGAACCAAATATAGCCAAGGTAACAGTGAAGGGAGCATCCAGACTTCCACTTCTAGATACCAAATTTAGTACAATGCTATAGTGAGTAAATTATGAATAAATAGCATATGGTTTAAAATATTAACATATTTGTGTACACACATGCATGCACAGACCTGTGAAACATACCTACACATGTCACTTGATTTATGACAAAGATGACAGTGCAGTGAAGTAGGGAAAGGATTTTTTTCCCCAAAAAGTGGTATCAGATCAGCTGGATATCTATATGTGAAGAAATGATGTTGACTCCACCCTAAATAACACACAAAAAAAAACACGCAATGAATTGCAGATCGAAGTGGGAAAAGTAAAAATGTCATTCTAATGTAAAATACAGAGGAAATCATCTTCATGACTTTGGAGTAAGCATTATTGGGTTTTTTAAAGTTTATTTATTTATTTTGGAGAGGTAGAGCACGTGTGAGCAGGGGAGGGGCAGAGAAAGACGGAGAGGAAGAATCCCAAGCAGGTTCTGTGCATGAACTGTGAGATCATGACCTGAGCCGAGATTAAGATTTGGATGTTTAGCCAACTGAGCCACTGAGGCACCCCTGGAGTAGGCAGTATTCTTAAAGAGGACACAAAAATCACTAATTATGAAGGATAAAAATGATTGTAAATTGTACTTTATTAATATCAGAAACTTCTGTTCATCAGGAGACCATTAAAAGAATAAGGAAGCAAGCCACAAACTAGGAAAGACATAAGGAACACATATATCTGACAAATGGCTCATATCTATAATGTATAAACAATTATTACAAATAAATTTTAAAAAGACAGATAATTCAATAGAAAAATGGGCAAACACCTTAAAACAATACTTCAAAAAACCAGAATATCCTAATATCTAATAAATTTGTGAAAATATGTTTAACTTCATCAGTTTGAAGAGAAATGCAAGTTAAACCAAAATGTGATACCACTATACACCCCCCACCCTTTCTACGGATGCCTAAAATAATAAAAACTGAAAATGTCAAGTGTTTTATGAGGTTGTGGTACAACATAAACTGGTACTACCACTTTGGAAAACTGTTTATCACAGATATAAATGTAAACATACGTACACTTTATGACCAAGCAGTTGTACTCCAGATATACCTATAATAAAAATGTGTGTATTGGTTTACCAAACAACATTTACACATGTTTATAAAAGCACATATAATTTTTCCTGAAATTAGACATACTCAAATGTCCTTCTTCAGGAAAATGTATAAGTAAATCATATATTTACACAGTTGGATGTAATTCAGTAATAAAAATGTAAAAATTATGAGTACATGTAATATGGATAGATCTCAAAAATATAATGTTGAGATAAAAAAGTCAGAGTGAAAAAGAATAATGTATATGAGTTTTATGAGTTTAGGGTAGGCAAAACTATGATGTTAGTGTTCAAGGTAGTGACAGCCTTGCATAGTGACTGGAACAGAGCTTCTACAGTGTTGGTAGTGGTCTGGGGTTTTGTTTTGTTGCATTTTGAGTGTTGGTTAAGTAGTTTTAGTTTGTAAAACTTCACTGAGCTAGGTATTCATGATTTGCTCACTTTTGCATATGTATTTTATACAGTATTTAAAATTTTCCTTAATGCAAAACAAACTGACACAATTCTTCTCATAGTAAATTGTTAAACCTCAAAAAAATTATCACACTATTGGTGGGTATGTAATTTGATATATTCTTTGTGGAAGGCTATTTGACAGTAATTATTAAAAGTCTTAGAAATGTTCATACTGCTTGATGTATTCATTTAATTTTTTAGATGCTATTCTATTTTTAAAAAAAATTAAACATGTGTTTAGAAATTTATAAAGATATTCATTGTAGCAAAACAAATATGAGGAAAATAATGGAAAACATAAGCAAAAATATAAACAAAATGAAAAAAATAAGCAAATATGGATTAGTTGGCTTAAACATATCATTGCCTATTTGTATAATTGAGTTCTATAAAATAAGAAAAATATGCTATATATATAATGGAATACTATTCAGCCACAAAAAGGATAAAAATCTTGCCATTTGCAACAACATGGATGGAGTTAGAGAGTGTAATGCTAAGTGAAATAAGTCAGTCAGAGAAAGACAAATTACCATATGATTACACTTGTCTGTAGAATTTAAGAAACAAAGCAAAGGCACAAAGGAAAAAAAAAAGAGGGAAACAAGCCAAGAAACAGACTTTTAATTTAGAGAATAAACTGATGGTTACCAGAGAGGAGGTAGGTGGGAGGATGGGTGAAATAGGTGATGGGGATTAAAGAGTGCCCTTGTGATGAGCACCAAGTGATGTATGGAAGTACTGAATCACTATATTGTACACCTGAAACTAATATACCACTGTATATTAACTATATTGGAACTAAAATTAAAAATGTAATTAAAAATTAATTAATTAAAGTTAATAAAAGAAGGAAAATGTGCCATAAAGGGGTATTTAATGATTAAGAAATCTTTTCATGATTTACACTTTAAATAATAGAAAAGTTGATTAAAAACAGTGCGCTCAGTGGAATTCTAATATACATGTATATACATATATATATAAACATAGACTGTAATAAATAGAATATAATCAATCTTTATTTCTGAATATACTTATATTGTCAATATTAAGACAAAAAACTTCTTTTTTAAGCCTTTTTTTTTAGGTAAATCTCTACACCAGACATGGGGTTCAAACCCACAACCCCAAGGTCAAGAGTGTGCTCTCCACTGACTGAGCATGTAGGCACACCCAAAACAAAAAAATTCTATACATAAAACCACTAGAAACAAAAATAGTAAATAACAAACTAGGAAACATGTGCAGAACATATATCATGAATTCATTTTAACTTCATTTTTCACGTCAGAAAAAAAGTGATGAGGAAAAATCCTTCCTTTCACTCTATGTGGAAAATCTATCACTTGCTTCCCAAAATTGTTTAGGATACAGGATGAGCCACTACAATATGCAGACCCCCAAAATACAATGGTTCAAACAAGAGAGAGAGAGAAAATATATTTTTCTCATACAAAATAGTCCAGAGATAGAAAGGGACTTTTGGGCAGGTGGATTTGTCTGCTGTATGAGGTCAAGTGCTTTCTATTTTCCTGCTCTGTTATCTCCTAGAGTGTTGTACATACACTTTGAATTCTAGGACACAGGAAGGAGGAAAGAGAAATTATTAGGCAAACAATTTTCTTTTAAAAAATGATACAGAAGTTGCGTGCTCCACATAACATATTTCATGGCATAGAATTTGGACACAAAGACGTATTTGGCTGCAAGGGAGGCTGGGGAATGTTAGTTTCCAGTTGTCTGATGAAGAGTTCCTTTAAAACTTTGGGGAAGGGAGTCCTATTAGTTAGAAGAAGATGGAGAAAGTTGTTACTGGGGAAAATTAGCCATATTGGCTAAACGGAGTAATAGCAATAAGGTTACACTTATCAGTCAGACTTTGGCAAAGTTGTTCATTTGGAATACATCCACGCACAACTCAGTTTAGTGCAAAGCATAAGGTTTTCTCTATTCACGTCTAAGAAAAATCAACTGATTGAATATCATTGTAGTATAAAGAGAACTTGACCATCCATATGTACTATAACTTTTGTTACAGTTACAGTATTTTTGTGAACATCATTGATTATTTCCTTAGGATGGATGCTTAGGAATGGATTTATAGGCTCAATGGGGCTCCTATATTTTATTTTTTTTAAGTTTATTCATTTTATTTCGAGAGAGGCAGAGAGAAGAGGGAGAGAAATAATACAAAGCAGGCTCTGAGCTCTCAGCATGGAGCCAGATGCAGGGCTCAACACCACGAACTGTGAGATCATGACCAGAGCGGAAATCAAGAGCCAAATGATCAACTGACTGAGGGACCTATATTTTAAATGCACATGCCTGAGTTCCATAAAGAAAGGTTAACATATTTGGATTCTATTACCTGGAAATAAGTGAGAAAGCCATTGGGGAAGTTCAGAGCACAGATTTATTGATTTCATGTCAGAAAAAGTTTGCCCTGAACCTGCTTTGAAATCATAGACCATCAATAGACTTAAGCACCTCTAAAGGAGGAACAAGTGGGCTTGTACCCACAAAGCAGCATAAGACAGGTCAGACTGATTAATGCTAAGGATGGGGGCTTGGGTTCAGTCAGATAGTTCTTTTCTCTGTTTCCAACCTAACTTCTAGATCTTTCCCATGTTCTGAGGCCCAGGTCAATGTCATTTTCCTCCTTGAGACTTTCTCTATTTCAGGCCAACATGGCCTTTGCCTTCTTGTAGCTTCTATTGGCCAGACAGTTCACCCTTTAATATAGCTATTTCCAAATGGTCTCATGTGAAAGGCTATTTGGCCTAACCAGAGACAGTATATTTTTCACCAATGTTGTGCCTTTCTCTGAGACCTAGCCCTTAACATTAAGAGAACACAAAGAAGTGCTGGGCATGTGAAAGTTTCTCCCAAATAACTATTGACTCATCAGTGAACAAAGATGGGAGAAAATATGGGAACATTTGAGACAGTCCTCATTCTAAAACTTGGGTTAGTTCCTAGACTCAACATCAACTAGTGTGTATCCATGGACACCTTACTTAAATTTCTCAAAAGAAGAGAGGGAGAGGAGAGTGGGAGGAATATCAGAGAATTGTCTGCCCTAGTAGTTCAGATGAAAGGTCATGAGGGCCTAAAACAGCAAAATGACAAATTCAGCTGTCACATTGAAGAAAGATAGAGGCTTACTGGCTATAGAAGGGGTGAGAGTCAGACAAGGATCTAACATTTCAAGATAGAGCAACTAGACAAATTAATAAGGCAGGTTGGGTTAATTAGTGTTAAGAGCACAGGATCTCACTCAAAAATGACTATAAAATATCAACAGAGACTTGAAAGCCAATTTGGTCGCCATAGACCTGTAGTCACCAAATGATGTCTGGATAGGGCAAAGTGTTAGAGTCAATATTTTAATCTCTTGGATATAGTTGCCAATTTGCAGGAATTAGAATAAAGAGGATCAAGTTGAACCATAAGTAAGCAGTTAGCAAAATCTAGACTCTAGGAAAGTCTAAAAGTCAAATAGCCCAATTTCTTCCATAGATAATGGGTAAGAAATAGAAAGAAATGGAGATAAAACCTATACATTAATAGACTTTAAATAAATATAGCACCATTTTCTAAAGGAGAAGACTAAACTATAATATCCAGATATGCACACTTGGAAGATAAACCATAAAGAAACCAAAGAAAGAGATTACTACAAAATTTAGGACAGTGGTTACTTTCAGGGTAGAAAAGGCATGCTTCCATTAGGATGGGGCATATGGAGGAGTTTCTAGAGTGGCTGGAAGTTTTACTTATGAAGTTTTATTTATTTATTTATTTATTTATTTATTTATTTATTTATTTATGAAGTTTTATGATCTGAGTTATAGTTAAAACAAGAGTGTTCACCTTATACTATTTCACTAATGTTTACATTTTTAATGTTTCTAGGTTATATTTTGTAATAAAAACTCTTTAAAACTTACATGATTTCTTTTTATTTACATGAATATGACCTAAGACACCTTTTCAAAAATTATTACATAATAGCAAGGGTAATGATGGTGAGTTCTTGGAGTCTCCTAGTGACCTCATGATAGGATGTTAAGAATCCTATCGTTTGGATTATCTCAGTGGTTTCCTAGTGTATGTAATTCAGGATTATCTGAATTTCTTTGTCCTGCGATTCCATGCAATTATTCAAGATATCATTGTGTTTTTCACTCAGGCAGCAGAAGGTACACATCTAGGATAAAACTACATAGCTACAGAGCTATGACAATTGAGGGGTTTCTGTATAGCCTTTTAAAGTATAAAGTAGTTTCTTTGTTTTGCAGAGGCATTAGTCCCACATTGTGTTGTTTTTGTTTTGACCACTTTTCTTAAACAACTTTCAGAGATGTTATTTCCATACAATAAATCATATATACGAAGAGTACATTTCAAATGAGTCTGAATATTGACAAGCGTATACTCCCACATAAACACTATTGTATTTAAGATATGAAACATTTTCATTGCCCCCAGAAAGTCATGCCCTTTTGCAGCCATTACCCCACCAAACTTCATTCCAGGAAACCAGTAATCTGATTTCTATCACTATTTATAAGCTTTCCTGTTCAAGAATGTTGTCTAAATGGAATCATATTGCATGCATTCTTTTGTGCTCCGCTTTATCCATGTTATGGACTGAATCAATGGTTTTTTTTTTTTTTTATTGTTCAACTGTATGTGTTTAGTTATCTATTGCTGCATAACAAACAGCCCTAATATTTATTGGCTTACAACAACAAGCAATTATTATCTCACAGTTTCTGTGAGCCAAGAAATGGGCACAGATTAACTGGGTTGCTCTCCCACAAGGTCATACGCAAGATTGCAATCAAGATGTTGACCTGACTGCAATATCAGCTTAAGGCTCAACTAAAAGAGGGTCGACTTTCTTTTTTTTTTTTTTTTTTAAATATGAAATTTATTGTCAAATTAGTTTCCATACAACACCCAGTGCTCATCCCAAAAGGTGCCCTCCTCAATACCCATCACCCACCCAAAAAGGGTCGACTTTCTAATTTACAAGGTTATTGGCAGGATTTTTGTTTGTAGAAAGCTTCTAGACTGAGGGCCTCATTTACTCTATGGCTGTCCACATGTTTATGGATTATTCCCAATAATAAGCTTTTATAAACAAAACTGCTATGAAAATTCACATACAAATATTTTTTGTGAAAGAAAATTTTCATTTATTGCGAATAAATACCTAAAAGTAGAATAGCTGAATTTTAAGAAAATACCAAATAGTTTTCCAGAATAGTTGAATATATATAATTGTAAGAAAAATTTCCCACCAGCAAAATATGAGTTCCTCTTGCTCCATATTCTCCAAAATGCTTGGAATTTTTTTGTCTTTTTATTTTATTTTATTATTTTTTAAAATTTTAATTTGAGTGTAGTTAACATACAGTGTCATATATTAGTGTGAGGTGTATAATATAGTGATTCAACACCTCTATACATTACTCAGTGTTGATCAAGGGGAGTGTACTCTTAATTCCCATCATCAATTTCACCCATCTCCCCTGCCCCACCTGCCCTCTGGTAACAATCTGTTTGTTCTCTTAGTTAAGAATCTGTTTTTTTGGCTTGTCTTTTTATTTTTTTCCTTTGTTTTGTTTCTTAAATTCCACATATGAGTGAAATCATAAAGTATTTTTCTTTCTCTAACTTATTTCGTTTAGCGTTATACTCTCTAAATCTTTCCACATTGTTACAAATGACTAGATTTCATTATTTTTATACCTGAGTAATATTCTATTATATACATACATGTGTCCATCTATAGATGGACATGTGGGCTTCTTCCATAATTTGGCTATTGTAAATAATGATTCAATAAACATAGGGGTGCATACGTTCTTTTGAATTAGTATTTTCATATTCTTTGGGTAAATACCCAGTAGTGGGATTATTGGATCATATGGTAGTTCTATTTTTTTTTTTTTTTGAAGAAACCTCCATATTGTCTTCCACAGTGTTTGCACCAGTTTGCAATTCCACCAATAGTGCAAAAGGGTTGCTTTTTCTCCACATCCTCACCAACACTTGTTGTTTTTTTTTGTGTTTCTAATTTTAGCCATTCTGATGGTGTGAGGTGATATCTCATTGTGGTTTTGATTTTCATTTCCCTGATAATCAATGATGTTGAGCATTTTTCATGTGTCTATTGGCCATCTGGATGTCTTCTTTGGAGTAATGCCTGTTCATGTCTTCTGCCCATTTTCCAATTGAATTATTTGTTTTAGTGGTGTTGAGTTGTGTAAGTTCTTTATATATTTTGGATACTAATTCTATATCAGATATGTTATTTGCAAATATCTTCTCCAATTCAGTAGGTTGTCTTTTAGTTTTGTTGGTTGTTTCCTTTGCTGTTCAGAAGCTTTTTATTTTGATGTAGTCCCAAAAGTTTATTTTGATTTTGTTTCCCTTGCCTGAGGAGACACATCTAGAAAAATGTTGCTGTGGCTGATGTCAGAGAAATTACTGCCTGTGCTCTTCTCTGGGTATTTGTGATTTCGAGTCTCACATCTAGGTCTTTAATCCATTTTGAGTTTATTTTTGTGTATGGTGTAAGAAAATGCAGTTTTATTCTTTTGCATATAGCTATACAGTTTTCCCATCACCATTTGTTGAAGAGACTGCTCTTTTCTTATTACATATTCTTTCCTTCTTTGTTGAAGATTAATTGATCATATAATCATGGGGTTATTTCTGGAATGTCTATTTTATTCCATTGATCTGTGTGTCCATTTTTGTGCCAGTAACATACTGTTTTGATTACTACATATTTGTAGTATAACTTGAAATCTAGAATTGTGTACCCCCACCTTTGTTTTTTTTTTCTTTTTCTTTTTCAAGATTGCTTAGCTATTTGGGATCTTTTTTAGTGCCATACAAATTTTAGGAATGTTTATTCTGCTTCTGTGAAGTATGTTGTTGACATTTGATAAAGATTGCAGAAATCTGCAGATTGTTTTGGGTAGTGTGAACATTTTTGCAATATTTGTGTTTCCGATCCATGAGCCAGGAATATTTTTCCATTTGTGTTGTCTTCAATTTCTGTCATCAATGTTTTATAGTTATGTTTGACATTATTAGCCTCTGTAATTGTAATCATTCTGTTAGATGTGTAATGGTATCTTAATATGGTTTTATTTTGTATTTCCCTAGGGTCTTACAATGCTGAGCATTTTTTCAGGTTCTTATTGTCAGTGTACATATCTACTTTTGTGAAATTTGTATCTAAATATTTTGCCCATTTTATTGGTTGTTTGTCTTATACTTTTGAGATTTAGGACTTCTTTATATACGTTTTAAATACAAACTAGTTGTCAACTATAAGCATTGAAACTATTTTAACCTAGTCGTTAGCTTGTCATTTAATTTCTTAGTGATGTCTTTCAAGAATCAGAAGTTTTTAATTTTGTTGAAGTTCTATTGTGCAGCTGCTTTTTAAAATGATCTGTGCCCTTTTTTTGTCTAACCCAAGACATCTTTGCCTATCCCAAGGCTTCAAAGACTTTCTGCTATGTTTATTTTAGAAGTTTCATACTTTTGGGTTTCATATTAGTGTGTATGATCCATTTCAAGTTACTTTTTGTGCATGATGTCAAGTGAATATCAATGATAACCTGTGAGATATCTTGGCACCTTTGTTGAAAACCAACTGACCATATATGTTTGGGTCTATTTCTGGACTATGCATTCTGTTCCATTGATCTATTCAATTCTGCACTCCACCATCACTGCCTTTGTCACTGCAGCTATATCATAACATAAAAATTTTGAGTCTTCCAGATTGTTTTTCATTTTTACAATTTTTTTAGCTATTATAAAACCGTATAAATTTTGGAGACATCTTGTCAGTTTGTACAAAGATGGTTTCTTGGATTTTGATTGCGACTGTATTGACTATGTAGATCAGTTGGAAAGGAAGGTTAACATCTTAAAAATATTCAGTCTTCTCATTCATGACCATGATATATCTCTACATTTATTTATTTAGACATTTTTTTTTTCATTTCTCTCAATTGTGTTTTGTATTTTTTTAAAGTTTATTTATTTATTTTGAGAGACAGAGTAAGAGAGAGCACACATGCATGTGAGCTTGGGAGGGGGTAAAGAGAGAGAGAGAAAGAGAGAGTGGTGGAGAGAGAATCCACACTGTCAGCACAGGGCCCAATGTGGGGTTCGATCTCATGAACTGTGAGATCATGACCTGAGCTGAAATCAAGAGTTGGATGTTTAACTCACTGAGCCACCCGGGCACCCCACTCATCACCTATTTAGCCCATCCCCCCACCTCCCCTCAGCAGCCTGTTTGTTGTCTACATTTAAGAGTCTCTTGTGGTTTGCCTCTCTCTGTTTTTATCTTATTTTATTTTTCCTTCTCTTCTCCAATGTTGATCTGTTTTGTTTCTTAAAGTCCACATATGAGTGAAATTATATATTTGTCTTTCTCTGACTGACTTATTTTGCTTACCATAATATACTCTAGTTCTATTCATGTTGTTACAAATGGCAAGATTTCATTCCTTTTGATTGCCAAGTAATATCCCACTGTATATATATATACCATATCTTCTTTATCCATTCATCATACAACGGACATTTGGGCACTTTCCATATAATTTGGCTATTGGTGATAGTGCTGGTATAAACATGTGGGTGCATGTGCCTCTTCTAATCAGAATTTTGTATCCTTTAGATAAATACTTAGTATTGCAATTGCTAGGTCCTAGGGTAGTTCTATTTTTAACTTTTTGAGGAAACTCCATATTTTTTTCCAGAGTGGCTGCACCAGTGTGCATTCCCACCAACAGTGCAAATGGGTTCCCGTCTCTGCTTCCTTGCCAAAATCTATTGTTTCCTGAGTTGTTAATTTTAGCCATTCTGAAAGGCACGAGGTGGTATCTCATTGTGTTTTGATTTGTATTTCCCTGATGATGAGTGATGTTGAGCATCTTCTCATTTGTCTGTTAGCCATATGCATGTCTTCTTTGAAGAAGTGCCTATTCATGTCTTCTGCCCTTAAACTGGCTTGTTTTTTGGGTGTTAAGTTTAAGTTCTTTATAGATTTTTGATACTAACCCTTTAACAGATATGTTGTTTGCAAATATCTTCTCCCATCCTGTTGGTTGTCTTTTGTTTTGTTGATTGTTTCCTTGACTGTGAAGAAGCTTTTTATTTTGATGAGGTCCCAATAGGTCATTTTTGCTTTTGTTTCCCTTGCTTCAGGAGACATGTTTAGTAAGAAGTTGTTGCAGCTGAGGTCAAAGTGATTGCTGTCTGTTTTCTCCTATAGGATTTTGATGCTTTCCTGTCTTATATTTAGGTCTTTCATCCATTTTGAACTTATTTTTGTGTATGGTATAAGAAAGTGGTCCAGTTTCATTCTTCTACATGTTGCTGTCCAGTTTTCCCAACACCAGTTGAAAAGACTGTCTTTTTTCCATTGGATACTCTTTCCTGCTTTGTCAAAGATTAATTGGCCATACAAGTATAGGTCCATTTCTGGGTTCTCTATTCTGTTCCATTGATCTATGTGTCTGTTTTTGTGCCAGTACCATACTGTCTTGATAATTACAGCTTTGTAATACAGCTTGAAGTCTGGAATTGTGATGTCTCCATCTTTTTTGTTTGTTTGTTTTTTCCAGGTTACTTTGGCTATTCAAGACCTTTTCTGGTTCCATACAAATTTTGTAA
Organism: Herpailurus yagouaroundi; assembly: GCF_014898765.1. Taxonomy (NCBI): domain Eukaryota; kingdom Metazoa; phylum Chordata; class Mammalia; order Carnivora; family Felidae; genus Herpailurus; species Herpailurus yagouaroundi. The sequence goes on along the minus strand of NW_024419932.1, from coordinate 321,909 downwards.
TTGTTTTTTCTAGCTCTGTGAAGAATGCTGGTGTTATTTTGATAGGGATTGCATTGAATGTGGAGGCTGCTTTGGGTAGCATAGATATTTTAACAATATTTGTTCTTCCAATCCATGAACATATAATTTTTTTAATTTTTTTTGTGTCTTCTTCAATTTTTTTCACAAGCATTCTATAGTTTAAACTATGATAATTTTCAATTTACAGTCAATTTGTTTTTATTCTCACCCACCCTTTTCCTTCTGTATTATTTTGAAACAAATTTCAGGGCAACATATAATCCCATGTGTTGACATTTGATTTCTAGAAGATAAACTTTTTAAACTTAATTAAAATATTACTATTATTCTAAAATAATAATTCCTTAATATTAAAAATCTATTCAGTGTTGAAGTTTTCATTTGTCCCCAAAAATATCATGTTTAAAAAAATTTACATTTGTTTGAAAGAAGTTCCAACAACACTTTATTGATATGTCTTTTAGATCTCTTAATCCAAAGCTTTCCTCATTCATTGGTTTATTAAATTTATTTTCATTGGTAATACACATAAACACATAATATAACATTTACCACTTTAACCATATTTATGTGTACATTTCAGCGGCATTAAATATATTCACAGGGTTGTGCAAACACCACCATCATCCATCTCCAGACGTTTTCATCTCCCCACACTGAAACTGTGCACCCATTAAACAAAAAACTCCTCATTCCTCCCTTCCCTCAGCTCCTGGCAACCATGATTATATTATCTGCCTCTATGAATTTGCCTATTCTAGGTACCTCACACAAGTGGAAACATACAATATTTGCTCTTTTGTTCCTGACTTATTTCACTTAGCATAATGTCTTCGAGGTTCATCTATGTCATAGTATGTGTCAGAATTTCATTTTTATTTTATTTTTAAAGACTGAATAACATCCTATTGTATGTATATACCATATTCGTTTATCCATTCATTTGTGGATGGACATTTCATGTTCTGAAATCTATTTTGTTGATGTTAATCTAGTCATTCCCACTTTCTTATGATTAGTGTTTCCACACTATTTCTTTTTCAATTCTTTTGCTATCAACCCATCTGTGTCTTTATATCTAAAGTGTATGGCTCATAGAAAGTATATAAGTTGTTAGGATTTGTATCCAATCCATCAATTTCTCATTTTTACTTGGAGTGCTTAAACAATAGTTGCTTTAATTATTACTATGATTGGGTTTAAACCTAATGCCTTGCTATTTGCTTTTATAAACCCATTTCTCACTGTTCTTTTTTATCCTCTTTCCTTGTTTTTAAAAAACGTAATTGACACTTTTTTACTATTCTGTTTTATTTCCACTTTTGGCTTATTAGCTATAACCCTTGGCTTTAATTTTAGTGCTTGCTCTAGAGTTTATTTACATTATGCATCATTAAATTATTAGTTTATTATCAACTAATACTATACCAATTCATGTAAGAACTATACAAATAGTACCCATCCATTTTCCACCCCCTGCCCTCTTATTTACCTTGTATCTATGTTGTAAATTCCACGATACACTGTTATTTTTCTTTTGTATAGTCTATTATCTTTAAAATTGCTTAAATGGAAAAGGGAGTTAAGATGGTGGAGAAGTAGAGGGAAAGGTATTTTCCATGTCCCTCAAACGCAGCTGTATTGAGGTCAGATCACTTGGAACACCCAGGAAATTGATCTGCGGAGTGACAGAAGGAGCTCCATGGTTGGAGGGAGACAGCTTGGCAGGATAGAGGTGACTGTATGTGAATTGGAGGAGATAAGACAGGGTAGGCACAGAGGGGAGGGAACCCTTTTTATGCGGAGACAAAAGGGAGAGAAAGAGATGGCTTCAGTATCTAGTTAGCATAAGAAGAAACCTCTCAGGACCACAGACTAGGGAATGAGAAATACAGAGAGTGCCAGTTTCTATTTTGTAAACAGCCTTAGGTGCCAAAACTCAGAAGTTTCAAAAGTGCACGACTTTCCTCTGACCAAAGCCAGAGCCCTGTGCATGCACCTGCAGAGGAAGTAGCTGGCCCAGCAGCGCTGTAACAATCTCCTCAGGGATGCACTGGAAGAGAATAGTCCCCTTCCTCGGATACTGTGGGAAGAGGGTTCGTTGACTCCCCAAGGACAAAAGACCTTGCAAGCACCAGCCAAAGGCCTTTTATCAGCAGGGCTGAGTGGCACTACACCAGAACAGGGTCTGCATGGTAGAAGGTCCTTTAAGACATCAGGTTTTGAATCCCAAGTGCCTAGGAGGGGAAAGAGTACTGTCAAGCAGAGCAAGCTGACCGCCCTCATTATTCTGTGAGAGCTGCCTAAACAGTGTGGTTTAAGACACCCAGTCTGGGGAAGAGAGATTGGGGCATCACCATTTTTATCCCCAACACCAACAAGGTGAGACTTCTGAAAGCATCACAGAAGCTCCCAGTGGAGGTGGGACTCCCTTACACTAAACCCCGCCTCTCCCTGCCTGGCAACTGTTTATCTACTGGAGGAAGACTGACACTGAGCCAACACAGACAGACTCTTCCACACCAGAACAGCCCCCCGTTCCAAGCACCAACAGACACCTGTTTTTTGTTTTTGTATGTCTGTCTGTTCTCTTCTCTTTTTCCTTTCTACCCTTTTCTTCTTTTCTTTTGGAATCAAGCTCATAGTTTCTGATTTGTTTTTGGTCAATTCTTTTATATGTATAATAAAATGTATACATATAATAAATATAGATTTTTTTTATTTTCTATACTATACATAGAATAAAATTCTCTATATATAATTCTATATATATACATAGATCGTACACAATTGTATAAATTGTGTAAAATTGTATAAATTGTATACAATTTATGTATATATATTTTTCAATTGTTTAATCATGCATTTTTACTCTATTCTTTTTACACCTTTTCTTCATCTTCTTCCTTTTTTATTTTCCTTTCTCTCTCTCTCTGGATTTAGCCATATTTTTTTTTTGTTTATTTGTTTGTTTGTTTTGTTTTGTTTTAATTCTCTGCTTGGTCTTCTTTTCTCTCCTTTCATTTTTCTCCTTGTCTTCCCCGCACTTTCCTTTTATTCGAGGGTTACTTCAATGAACAAATAAAAGCACACCTGGTTGAAGGTCCAAACACTCCACCACCCCAAAAAAGGAGGAGTTTTGCAAAAGACCAACCAGTGGGATACAGCAGCCAAACACAACAGAGTACATACAACACACACCAAAAACACTTCTTGAAGTGCCAGGCCCTGGACAGTGTATGACCCCTTTTTAATATACTAGTACTCACAGGTGCAGGACACCTAACAAGCTATTAAAACATGCAAAAGATGGAAACAGCCAAAATGAAGAAATGGAAGAATTCTCCCAGGAAGAAAATTCAGGAAAAAATGACAGCCAGAAACTTGCTCAAAACAGATATAAACAATACATCTGAACAAGAATTTATAATTACAGTCATAAGGCTAATTGCTGGGCTTGAAAAAACCATAGAGGACAGAAAAGAATGTATTGTTGAAAAGATCAAAGACCTAGTAACTAGTCACAGTGAATTAAGAAATGCTATAAATGAGATGCAGAATAAACTGGATGCAATGGCAAAGAGGATGAAAGAAGGAGAGGAGAGAATAGGTGAAATAGAAGATAAAATTATAAAAAATGATGAAGCTGAAAAAAAGAGGTAAAGGAAATTACTAGCTCATGAGGGGGAGAATTAGAGAGCTAAGTGATTCCATGAAACAAAACAATATCGGTATCATAGGAGTTCCAGAAGAAGAAGAATGAAAGAAAGAAAAGGACAGAAGGTTTATTTGGACAAATTATAGCTGAAAACTTCCCAAATCTGGGGAAGGAAACAGGCATCTAAGTCCAAGAGGCACAGAGAACTCCTTTCAAAATCAACAAATACAGCTCAACACCATGACATATTATAGTGAAACTGGTAAAATACAAAGATAAAGAGAGAATTCTAAAAGCAGCTAGAGACAAATGGTCCTTAACCTGTAAAGGTAGACACATAAGGATAGTAGCATACCTGTGTACTAAAACTTGGCAGACCAGAAAGGAATAGCAGGAAATATAGAATGTGCTGAACAGGAAAACCGTGCAGCCAAGAATCCTTTATCCAGCAAGGCTGTCATTCAGAATAGAAAGAGATATAAAGGCTTTCCCAGACAAACACTAAAGGATATCATAACCACTGAGGGGACCCTAAGGGGGACTGTGTAGTGGAAAGCAACAAAGACTACAAAGGACCAGAGATATCACCATGAACAGATATCGCCTACAGATAAATACAATGGCACAAAATCTATATCTTTCAATATTCAGTCTGATTGTAAATGGACTAAATGCATCAGTCAAAAGGCATAGAGTATCAGAATGGATAAAAAAATCCAAGATCCATCTATATGCTGCCTACAGGAGACTCAATTTAGACCTGAAGAAACCAGCAGATTGAAAGTGAAGGGATTGAGAACCATCTATCATACTAATGGATGTCAACAGAAAGCTGGAGTAGCCATACTTATATCAGACAAACTAGATTTTAAAACAAAGACAATAACAATAGATGGATAAAGGCATTATATCATGATTAGGGGGTCCATCCATCAAGAAGAGGTAACAATTATAAATATTTATGCTCCCAACATGAGGGCACCCAAATATATAAATCAATTAACCACAAACCTAAATGAATGTATAAATAAAAATACCATAATTTTAAGGGAATTTAGTATTCCACTTACAACAATGAACAGATTGTCTAGGCAGAAAATCAATAAGTAAACAATGGCTTTGAATGACACATTGAACCAGATGGACTTGACAGATATATTCAAAACTTTTCATCCTACAACAGCAGAATACACATTCTTCTTGAGTGAACATGGAACATTCTCCGAATAGATCATACACTGGGTCACAAAACAGCCCTCAACAGGTAAAAAAAAAAATTAGATCATACCATGCATGTTTTCAAATTACACCATGAAACTCGAAATCAACCACAAGAAAAATTTTGGAAAGCCCCCAAATACAAAGAGGGTAAATAACATCCTACTAAAGAATGAATGAGTCAACCAGGAAATTAAAGAAGAAATTAAAAAAATATATATGGAAGCAAATGAAAATGAAAATATGACAGTCAAAATGTTTTGGGATGTAGCAAAGGAAAATACATTGCAATCAGGCCTATCTCAAGAAGCAAGAAAGGTCCCAAATATACAACCTAACTACACCTAAAGGAGCTAGAAAAGCAGCAGCAAAGAAAGCCCAAATACAGCAGAAGAGAAATAATAAAAATTAGAGCCAGAATAAATGATATACAATTAAAAAAAAAAAAGTAGAACAGATCATTGAATCTAAGAACTGTTTTTTTTTAATTTTTTTAATGTTTATTTATTTTTGAGAGAGAGAGACAGAGAGAGTGTGAGCGGAGAAGGAACAGAGATAGAGGGAGACGCAGAACCTGAAGCAGGCCCCAGGCTGTCAGCCCAGAGCTTGGCGCGGGGCTCGAACCCACGAACTGTGAGATCATGACCTGAGCTGAAGTCTGGCACTTAACGGACTGAGCCACCCAGGCGCCCTAGAACTGTGTTTTTTTTTATTTTGTTTTTTTTTATTAAGAATAAACAAAATTGGTAATGCCTAGCCAGAATCCTCAAAAAGAAAAGATAGATGACCCAAACAGACAAAATCACAAATGAAAGAGGAGAGATCACAATCAACACCACAGAAAGAGAATTATAAGAGAATACTATGAAGAATTATATGCGAACAAACTGGACAATCTGGAAGAAATGGACAAATTCCTAGGCACTCAAACACTACCAAAAGTCAAATGGGGAGACTTAAATGCAGAGAACAAACTGAGGGTGGATAGGGGTGTGGGGGAGAGGAGAAAATGGGTGATGGGCATTGAGGAGGGCACTTGTTGGGATGAGCACTGGGTGTTGTATGGAAGCCAATTTGACAATAAATTATATTCATAAAAAATAATAAATAAAATGGTTAATTCTATGTTCCATGAATATAACCTCAATAAAAAAAAATAAAATTTAAATTAAAAAAAAAGAATATTTGAACAGACCCATAACCAGAGAGGAAATTGAATCGGTTATCAAAAATCTCCCAACAAATAAGAGTCCTGGGCCAGATGGCTTTCCAAGGGAATTCTATCAGACATATATTTTATTTTACTTTTGGAAAATTATATTTTTATTATTTTAATTTTCTTAAATATAATTTTTGTCCAATTGGCTAGCATACAGTATGTAAAGTGTGCTCTTGGTTTTGATGTAGATTCTTGTGGTTCATAAGATACATACAATACCCAGTGCTCATCCCAACAAGTGCCCTCCTCAATGCCCATCAGCCATTTTCCACTCTCTCCCATTCCCTCATCAATCTGCAGTTTGTTCTCTGTATTTAAGAGTCTCTTATGGTTTGCCTCCCTCCCTCTCTGTATCTATTTTTTTCCCTTCTCTTCCCCCATGGTCTTCTGTTAAGTTTCTCAGGATCCACATATGAGTGAAAATATATGACATCTGTCTTTCTCTGACTGAGTTATTTCACTCAGCATAACACCTTCCAGTTCCATCCACTTTGCTGCAAATGGCATGATTTCATACTTTCTCATTGCCAAGTAGTATTCCATTGTATATATAAACCACATCTTCTTTATCCATTCATCAGTTGATGAACATTTAGGCTCCTTCCATAATTTGGCTATAGTTGAAAACGCTGCTATAAACATTGGGGTACATATGCCCTTATGAATCAGCACTTCTGTATCCTTTGGATAAATTCCTAGCAGTGCTGCTGCTGGGTTGTATGGTAGTTCTATTTTTAATTTTTTTGAGGAAACTCCACACTGTTTTCCAGAGTTGCTGCACCAGTTTGCATTCCCACCAACAGTGCAAGAGAGTTTCCATTTCTCCACATCCTCGCCAGCATCTGTTGTTTCCTGAATTGTTAATTTTAGCCACTCTGGTGTGAGGTAGTATTTCAGTGTGGTATTGATTTGTATTTCCCTGATGATGAGTGACGTGGAACATTTTTTCATGTGTCTGTTGACCATCTGGATGTCTTCTTTGGAAAAGTGTCTATTCATGTTTTCTGCCCATTTCTTCACTGGATTATTTGTTTTTCGGGTGTGGAGTTTGGTAAGTTCTTTGTAGATTTTGGATACTAAGCATTTATCGGATATGTCATTTGAAAATCGCTCTAACCATTCCTTTGGTTGCCTTTTAGTTTTGTTGATGGCTTCCTTTGCAGTGCAGAAACTTTCTATATTGATGATGTCCCAATAGTTCATTTTTGTTTTAAATTCCCTTGCCTTTGGAAATGTGTCGAGTAAGAAATTATTGCGGTTGAGGTTAAAGAGATTTTTACCTGCTTTCTCTTCTAGGGTTTTGATGGTTTCCTGTCTCACATTTAGGTCTTTCATCCATTTTGAGTTTTTTTTATGTATAATGAAAGAAAGTGATCTAGTTTCATTCTTTTGCATGTTGCTGTCCAGTTCTCCCAGCACTATTTGCTAAAGAGACTGTCTGTTTTCCATTGGATACTCTTTCCTGCTTTGTCAAAGATTAGTTGGCCATACACTTGTGGGTCCAATTCTGGGGTATCTATTCTCTTCCATTGCTCTGTCTGTTTTTATGCTAGTACCATACTCTCTTGATGATTACAGCTTTGTAGTAGAGGCTAAAATCTGGGATTGTGATGCTTCCCGCTTTGGTTTTCTTCTTCAATACTACTTTGGCTATTCAGGGTCTTTTGTGGTTCCATACAAATTCTAGGAGTGTTTGTTCTGGCTTTGAGAAGAAAGTTGGTGCAATTTTGATTGGGATTACATTGAATGTGTAGATTTCTTTGGGTAGTATTGACATTTTAACAACATTTATTATTCCCATACATGAGCATGGAAAGTTTTTCCATTTATTTGTGTCTTCTTCAATTTCCTTAATAAGCTTTCTACAGTTTTAAGCATGCATAACTTTTATATCCTTGGTTACATTTATTCCTAGGTATTTTATGGTTCTTGGTGCAATTGTGAATGGGATCAGTTTTTTTTAATTTCTCTTTCTGTTGCTTCATTATTGGTGTATAGAAATGCAACTGATTTCTGTACATTGATTTTGTACCATGCAACTTTGGTGAATTCACGTACCAGTGCTAGCAGCCTTTTTGTGGAGTCTTTTGGGTTTTCCATGTAGAGTATCATGTCATTGGAGAAAAGTGAAAGTTTGACTTTATCTTTGCCCATTTTGATACCTTTGATTTCATTTTGTTGCCTGATTGTTGAGGCTAGGATTTCTAACACTATATTAAACAACAGTGGTGAGAGTGGACAGCCCTGTCATGATCTCAGGGGAAAACTCTCAGTTTTTCCCCATTGAAGATGATATTAGCTGTGTACTCTGATATATGGCTTTTATGATGTTTAGGTATGTTTCTTCTATCCCCACTTTCTTGAGGGTTTTTATTAAGAAATGATTCTGTATTTTGTCAAATGATTTTTCCTCATCTATTGACAGAATCATATGGTTTTATCCTTTCTTTTATTAATATGATGTATCACACTGATTGATTTGTGAATATTGAACCAGCCCTGCAGCCCAGGAATGAATCCCACCTGATCATGGTGAACAATTATTTTTACATGCTTTTGACTTCAATTTGCTAGTATCTTGGTGAGAATTTTGCATCCATGTCCATACAGGGATATCGGCCTATAATTCTCCTTTTTAGTGCGGTCTCTGTCTGGTTTGGGAATCAAGGTAATGCTGGCTTCATAGAATGAGTCTCAGAGTTTTCCTTCCATTTCAATTTTTTGGAACAGCTTGAGAGGGATAGGTATTAACTCTGCTTTAAATGTCTGGTAGAATTTCCCAGGGAAGCCATCTGGTCCAGGACTCTTATTTGTTCGGAGATTTTTGACAACTGATTCAATTTCTTCACTAGCTATGGGTCTGTTCAAATTTTCTTTTTCTTCCTGTTTGTGTTTTGGTAGTGTGGGGTGTCTAAGAATCAGGTATTTATTTATTTTTTTATTTTTTTATTTTTTTTAAGAATCAAGTATTTAAAGCTGAGTTCATACCTATTCTTCTCAAACCGTTCCAAAAAATAGAAACAGAAGGAAAGCTTCCAAACTCATTCCGTGAAGCCAGCATTACCTTGCTTCTAAAACCAGACAAAGGCCCCATGAAAAAGGAGAACTCCAGGCCAATATCTGTGATTAACATGGATGCAAAAATTCTCAACAAGATACTCTCAAATCTAATTCAACAGTACATTAAAAGAATTACTTTCCATGATCAAGTGGGATTTATCCTGGGCTGCAGGGCTAGTTCAATATTTGCAAATAAATCAATGTGATACATCACATTAATAAAAGAAAGGATAAGAACTATATGACCCTGTCAACAGATGCAGAAAAAGCATTTGACAAAATACAGCATAATTTCTTAATAAAAACCATCAAGAAAGTCAGAATAGAAGGAACATACCTTACCATCATAAAAGCCATATATCAAAGCCTCACAGCTAATATCATCCATAATGGGGAAAGCTCTCAGTTTTTCAGAGATTAAGAGATCAGGAATGTGACAGGGATGTCCACTCTCACCAGTGTTGTTTAACGTAGTGTTGGAAGTCTTAGCCTCAACAATCAGACAACAAAACGAAATAAAAAGCATCCACTTTGGCAAAGAAGAAGTCAAACTATCACTCTTGAGATGATATGATACTCTATATGGAAAGCCCAAAGACTCTACCAAAAAACTGCTAGAGCTGATACATGAATTCAGCAACATCACAGGATATAAAGTCAATGTACAGAAATTGATTTGCATTTCTGTACACCAATAATGAAGCTACAGAAAGAGATATCAATGAATTGATCCCATTTACAACTGCATAAAAAAACCATAAAATATTTAGGGATAAACCTGACCAAAGTGATAAAAGATTTGTATACTGAAAACTATAGAAAGGTTATGAAAGAAATTGAAGAAGACACAAAGAAATGGAAAAATATTCCACGCTCATGGATTGGAAGAACAAACATTGTTAAATTGTCAATACTACCCAAAGCAATCTATACATTCAATGCAATACTTATCAAAATAACACCAGCATCCTTCACAGAGCTAGAACAAATAATTCTAAAATTTGTATGGAACCACAAAAGACCCCTAATAGCCAACGTAATGCTCAGAAAGAAAACCAAAGCTGGAGACATCACAATCCCAGACTTCTTAACTTGTATTACAAAGCTGTAATCAACATGACAGTATGGTACTGGCA